>NC_140181.1:5140639-5145639 GCF_963971535.1 Notolepis coatsorum | reverse complement strand
TTGTGTGTGTGTGTGTCCCAACCGACCCCACTTCTATGTTTCAATAAATTATTTGCATTTAAAACTATTAACGCTGACTCATTCCTTCAGTCCACTCAAAATTATGCTAATATTCCTTATGTTGTTTATGATATTAATTGAAAATAGCATATGAGAGTATTACTATTATAGTAATAATAACACATGGCGATATACTAAATGACAGCCAAACATGGCACTGCAACTAAATAACACAAATACAATAGGCACATTTGTGACTGTTACAAATATAACATGTTTTATACTTGTGCTACAAGATTTTGGCCTGTGCTACAAAACTATCAACCTCTGTAGCACCAGTGCTATGTGCAAAAAAAGTTAACGTACAGCCCTGCCTCACGGGTAGATCCCACACAGCAGTGGGGTAGACGGTTCTCTGCTCCAGCAGCCACAGTACCAAAAGCAATATAATCCAGCCGGAAAAGGCTCTGCATTCGCCGGTGTAGGTTCTCCGGTGTACTATACTTCACATTTACTAGGTCGAACTTGACGTTATTTCACTAAGCTCTGACACTTGTACTATCCTATTCGCACATATTATAAGTGCTCTATTTAGACGCAAAGTTGCTCTCTTCACTTGGTCGTTGACTCGTGATGAAGGCTTCAACTTTGGGATAAGACGATACGTTACTTTGAACGAATGATGAACTGAATGAACTGAACGAACTGAACGAAGTGCTGCTGTTTCCACCTGCCCCGTATTTATACGTAAGGTGAATAATCTAGTGCCAACCTCAGTTCTGTCTCGTATTACTGCGCAAACCTGGACATGTTGAGACAAGCCTTGGCGGTGGCTTTGAACTCGCCATTGGGGGTATGGTCGTTGGCGCCTAGGGGTCGCTGTCCAATAGGAGAACGAATATTATGGTCTGGTTTGTACCTAGGTAAAGGGATATTCCGTGTATATATACAAAGAATATACAAGGGATATCAGACGATATACAAATATTATACAAGGGATCTCAAGTAATAAATATATATATTCGGTTTAATCTGACCCTTTGTAACAGCCGCCTCCTAATTAGTCCGCACCTAATTAGATAAGCAGAGACAGATTAACCATCTTGTCCACTACTCAATGTCCGTTGTGAGGAGTAGGGCAATTCACAAAGTCAGTGGGTCATGATCGTCAGCAAGGGAGTCAGGGAGCCTTGGCAACTCTATCAGCCTCGCCACGGGTCGGGTGTAGGTCCGTCCCTGGCCAATAACTTCTGCCGTTCTGACCTTTCCGTCGGCACCAGTGATCACTTTGCTTACGCGGCCGGCCGGCCACGCAGCTCGGGGTAGTGACTGGTCTATGATCATGACGATTGTGTCCACTTTTAAGTTGTCCCTGTCCTTGACCCGCCACTGACGGGCTGGACGGGATGGTAGGGGGCTTAGGAGGAAGCGGGCCTGAGACTGTGGTCTGTGCTTGGCTGCGTCTCCACATCCTCCGTCTGTTCTTCTTGTTTGGTCTGTACCCCGTCTGAGGAGGGGCCGGTTCCGGCCGCCCCATCAAGGAGTCGCTTGGGGTGCTGGGTTCGAGGTCAGCTACGTCTGGAGCGCAGCTGAGGGGGGTGGAGTTCGGAACTCCCTCTTGTGCCCACGGTTCTCTCACAGGCCTCTCGCCTAATGTCAATAGCCTCTCAACGGGCTGTACGAGAGAGTGGCCGGTGTTGCTCACCTTTGTGTGCAGGCAGCGTGTAGACGTGGGTTTACTGTCAAGTCCGTAGAGGGGGCCCTGGAGCGTCCACCCCAGTCGGGTCTGAACCGCGACTGGGCATCCTTTGGGTCCGATGTGGGCCGCCTCAATTGGGAGAATGAGGTCCGCGTGGTCGGAGCCGATGAGCAGGGTCGGTGTGGCGCCGTCGATGAGCGGTATAGGTAGTTGACGTAGGTGCATGTACTTCGCCATCAGCTGTGGGATGGGGTAGGTGTACTGTGACAGGCCTATGTCGTGGCTGGTGAAGACGTTGGTAATACTATACTGCTTCTCGGGCTGGTCCACCGCTGCTATCTTGAAGGAGACATTTTTACCCTTTATGGTCTTCTGGTCTCTTCTGATGGTACGTATTGTCATTGTTCCTTTGGCACCCCGCAGACCCAGCTGGGCTGCGGCGGAAGCGAGGAGGAGAGTCTTTTCAGACCCATCGTCTAGGACGGCGTAAGTGTCCAGGACCTTGTCCTCGTAGCTCAGGAGCACTCTGACCACTTTGATGAGCACACTGGGGTTCCCGCTATGCTGGTCTATATGGAGCACTCCTGTTGGTCGGTTGCCTTGGATCTTCTGGAGTGGTGCCGAATCGCGGTCGTCCGAGTAGCACCGTGACTCCCAGTGTCTGCTGTAGCAGTCGGTACACCAGGGGGCGGTCTGGTGGATCTTCGGTACTGGTGCCACCGCCTCGGCCTGATACATTACCGTGACGGGCCCACTCTGTTGTCCTGGCGGACGCTTGTTGATGTCATGCAGGACCTCCAAGTGGGCGCCGTCACACTTGCTGCATCTCTTCTTTAAGCGGCACTCAGCTGCCATATGGCTGCGCGCGCAGCGGAAGCAGCGGCGGTTGGCCTTGATCCACTGACTCACCTCGTCCGTGGTAAGCTTCTTGAAAGTGTCACATTGATACAGCCGGTGTTCCCCTTCACAGTACTGGCATTCAATCTTCCACTCCTCTTTCGTCGAGGGGGTGTTGTGGTTCTTGTGCTGCGGTACTGATTCGGCTTGGTGCATAACGGTCACCGACCGGCGGTTATCATTAGATCCCCGAGGTCCATCTCTTGGGCTTGGTCCACTCCACACGAACGTATCCAGTCGTAGGCTGCTGACTTCTCTCGCGAGGAAGTCGGCCAGGTCTAGGAGGGATGGCTCAGGACCGTCGGGATCACGATGGTCTCTTTGCCGCCTGAAGCGCTCTTGTCGGGCGGGAGGGAGCTTCTCTAATATCCTTTCTACATTAGAGTTAGCATACAGTTCATGTATCCCTTTTTCCCTTTGGGACCCCAGCATCCCTACCAGGGATTGTACCTTGATAGAGAGGTCATCCAATGCTCTATTGTCTTTGGCTGGGGGGAGACGATCAATATTCCTTATTTCTTGTATCACGTAGTCCCATATGCGTCCATAGCGCTGGTCGAGGGCCACTAGAGCCGCGGAGTATGGGGTGCTTGAGTTGGAATATGCCAGCGCTATATTATGCGCTCTGGGCACCTTGAGATGCTTGAGGAGGATGGCATATTTGTACGACTCATCGGGGACGTCGGACATCATAGTCTCCAAGCACATCCGTAATTCCGTGTACTGTGCTCTGTCCTCGCGCGTAAAGTCTGGGAACGTCGGTGTGCCAAGGTACGATGCCATGGATGGCTGGCACATCGGTGAGCGTTGGGGAAAAGGCCTCCTGGGCGAGTCTCCCCGTACGTGTTGTCGTGGGTTGGTACTTGGTGGGTACCAGGGGCCGGGTACCCAGGTGCTGTTCCTTGGTGCTGAGTGTACGTCAAACTCACCCGTGAGTTGGGTCGGGGGTTTGTAGTGCCGTGGCTCGGGGCTGACGTCTGGGCTGTACTGGGCCTCCTGGTCCAGAGTACGTTGCTGCTGGTCGGGGCTGTACTGGGCCTCCTCTTCCTCTTCCTCTTCCTCTGCTAGGTCCTGGAGTCTTCTAGTCAGTCTCTCGGCGACGTAGGCCGATTCTTCCCGGTTGCTGGGTCTCGTATGGACCGGTCGGGGAGGGGGTTCGGAGACGTGGACAGGATCCTCCTGTTGGCGGGGTCCCGGGTCGCTTGGTCGGGTAGGGGAATGTGCCCTAGACCCTTGTCGTGATGATCTCCGGGAGCTCCGTGCGGAGAGAGGGGGTGTCGCCATGGCGATCAATTGTTCTACCATCTGCGCCTGCAGCCGGTCGCGCTCTGCTTCGCGCTGGGCATGGGCGGCGTCGCGCTGTGCTTCGCGGTGGGCATTGGCGGCGGCGTGCTGTGCATCGGAGCGGCCTCTTTCGATGTTCTCTTCCGTCTGAAGGCGTCTGGTCTCCAGTCTTATGCGGTCGTCTTCACTCCTTTGTTGCGCCTGGAAGCGATCTCGCTCAGTTGCAGCGTGTTCGCGCTCACTGAGGGCTTGCGCTTGGAGTTGCGCGTGAAGGCGCTCTCGTTGGTCTGCAGCTTGTTCGCGCTCGCTCGTCTGTTGCGCTTGAAGTCGATCGCGTTCACCCTGAAGTCGATCGCGTTCGGTGGAGGCTGCCAGGGTGGCGATGAATGCCTGCGCCAGCATCTTGTCCGCTTCGCTGGGGGAAGACACCGACGGAGGTGATCGGCTTCTGGCAGTGCTCGTTGGAGATCTGTTCTCTGGGCGCGCCTCGAGGTCCGTCTCCTGGGCGCGCTTCTCTTCTGGTAGTGGGTCGGGTTCTGTCCCTGGAGCGCTTTCTTTATCCTGGAGCTCTCCGGGGACCATCCCGTTGACGTTGTCTGGGGGTATAGTCATGTCATGTCCCCCCTGGTCCCCCCGTGGGCTTGGTCAGTTTCGTTAGAACCCACTGGGGTCTCTACTGGCAGGGTCGTCTGGTCGGTAGGATTTGACATGCTTTGACTATCCGCTTTATTTATTTTATCCGCATTTAACGTCTTTATAAAGCTAGGTATTAGACTGACAGCGTATGCCTCTAGATAGGGAGGTGGCTGACGTCTGCGCTGCGGGCGTTCTAGCTCGGGGGAGCTGCTTGGGGAGTGTTCACCGCTGGCCATGGTTAATATCAATATTATATTTAGATATTACACTGATACCTTCCGGCTCGAAGGACCAATTGTAACTGAGGGGTACAATTCCCTGACTGTATTGAGAGTATGGTATTATTAAACCACTACTTAGTTATGTACTTTAATTACTGGCCATACAGTACACGGTATATCTGGTGAACACCCACACAAGAATACGGCTTAACAAAGAAAGTTATATTTAGAAGTATTTATTATTAGAGCAGCAACAATAGGTT
>NC_140181.1:4915639-5098139 GCF_963971535.1 Notolepis coatsorum | reverse complement strand
CACACAGTTATCATATCACTCCTAGCTACACATACACACAGTTATCATATCACTCCTAGCTACACATACACACAGTTATCATATCCCTCCTAGCTACACATACACACAGTTATCATATCACTCCTAGCTACACATACACACATACCTCATATCCCTCCTAGCTACACATACACACAGTCCTCATATCCCTCCTAGCTACACATACACACAGTTATCATATCACTCCTAGCTACACATACACACAGTTATCATATCCCTCCTAGCTACACATACACACAGTTATCATATCACTCCTAGCTACACATACACACATACCTCATATCCCTCCTAGCTACACATACACACAGTCCTCATATCCCTCCTAGCTACACATACACACAGTTATCATATCACTCCTAGCTACACATACACACAGTTATCATATCACTCCTAGCTACACATACACACATACCTCATATCCCTCCTAGCTACACATACACACAGTCCTCATATCCATCCTAGCTACACATACACACAGTTATCATATCACTCCTAGCTACACATACACACAGTTATCATATCACTCCTAGCTACACATACCTCATATCCCTCCTATAGCTACACATACACACAGTTATCATATCCCTCCTAGCTACACATACACACAGTTATCATATCACTCCTAGCTACACATACACACATACCTCATATCCCTCCTAGCTACACGTACACACTGTCCTCATATCCCTCCTAGCTACACATACACACAGTTATCATATCACTCCTAGCTACACATACACACAGTTATCATATCACTCCTAGCTACACATACACACAGTTATCATATCACTCCTAGCTACACATACACACAGTTATCATATCACTCCTAGCTACACATACCTCATATCCCTCCTATAGCTACACATACACACAGTTATCATATCCCTCCTAGCTACACATACACACAGTTATCATATCACTCCTAGCATACACACATACCTCATATCCCTCCTAGCTACACATACACACAGTCCTCATATCCCTCCTAGCTACACATACACACAGTTATCATATCACTCCTAGCTACACATACACACAGTTATCATATCACTCCTAGCTACACATACACACAGACCTCATATCCCTCCTAGCTACACATACACACTGTCCTCATATCCCTCCTAGTTACACATACACACAGTTATCATATCACTCCTAGCTACACATACACACATACCTCATTTCCCTCCTATAGCTACACATACACACAGTCCTCATATCCCTCCTAGCTACACATACACACAGTTATCATATCACTCCTAGCTACACATACACACAGTTATCATATCACTCCTAGCTACACATACACACATACCTCATATCCCTCCTAGCTACACATACACACAGTCCTCATATCCTTCCTAGCTACACATACACACAGTTATCATATCACTCCTAGCTACACATACACACAGTTATCATATCACTCCTAGCTACACATACCTCATATCCCTCCTATAGCTACACATACACACAGTTATCATATCCCTCCTAGCTACACATACACACAGTTATCATATCACTCCTAGCTACACATACACACATACCTCATATCCCTCCTAGCTACACATACACACTGTCCTCATATCCCTCCTAGCTACACATACACACAGTTATCATATCACTCCTAGCTACACATACACACAGTTATCATATCACTCCTAGCTACACATACACACAGTTATCATATCACTCCTAGCTACACATACACACAGTTATCATATCACTCCTAGCTACACATACCTCATATCCCTCCTATAGCTACACATACACACAGTTATCATATCCCTCCTAGCTACACATACACACAGTTATCATATCACTCCTAGCTACACATACACACAGTTATCATATCACTCCTAGCTACACATACACACAGTTATCATATCACTCCTAGCTACACGTACACACAGACCTCATATCCCTCCTAGCTACACATACACACTGTCCTCATATCACTCCTAGCAACACATACACACAGTTATCATATCACTCCTAGCTACACATACACACAGTTATCATATCACTCCTAGCTACACATACACACAGTTATCATATCACTCCTAGCTACACATACACACATACCTCATATCCCTCCTATAGCTACACATACACACAGTCCTCATATCCCTCCTAGCTACACATACACACAGTTATCATATCACTCCTAGCTACACATACACACAGTTATCATATCCCTCCTAGCTACACATACACACAGTTATCATATCACTCCTAGCTACACATACACACATACCTCATATCCCTCCTAGCTACACATACACACAGTTATCATATCACTCCTAGCTACACATACCTCATATCCCTCCTATAGCTACACATACACACAGTTATCATATCCCTCCTAGCTACACATACACACAGTTATCATATCACTCCTAGCATACACACATACCTCATATCCCTCCTAGCTACACATACACACAGTCCTCATATCCCTCCTAGCTACACATACACACAGTTATCATATCACTCCTAGCTACACATACACACAGTTATCATATCACTCCTAGCTACACATACACACAGACCTCATATCCCTCCTAGCTACACATACACACTGTCCTCATATCCCTCCTAGTTACACATACACACAGTTATCATATCACTCCTAGCTACACATACACACATACCTCATATCCCTCCTATAGCTACACATACACACAGTCCTCATATCCCTCCTAGCTACACATACACACAGTTATCATATCACTCCTAGCTACACATACACACAGTTATCATATCACTCCTAGCTACACATACACACATACCTCATATCCCTCCTAGCTACACATACACACAGTCCTCATATCCTTCCTAGCTACACATACACACAGTTATCATATCACTCCTAGCTACACATACACACAGTTATCATATCACTCCTAGCTACACATACCTCATATCCCTCCTATAGCTACACATACACACAGTTATCATATCCCTCCTAGCTACACATACACACAGTTATCATATCACTCCTAGCTACACATACACACATACCTCATATCCCTCCTAGCTACACATACACACTGTCCTCAAATCCCTCCTAGCTACACATACACACAGTTATCATATCACTCCTAGCTACACATACACACAGTTATCATATCACTCCTAGCTACACATACACACAGTTATCATATCACTCCTAGCTACACATACACACAGTTATCATATCACTCCTAGCTACACATACCTCATATCCCTCCTATAGCTACACATACACACAGTTATCATATCCCTCCTAGCTACACATACACACAGTTATCATATCACTCCTAGCTACACATACACACAGTTATCATATCACTCCTAGCTACACATACACACAGTTATCATATCACTCCTAGCTACACGTACACACAGACCTCATATCCCTCCTAGCTACACATACACACTGTCCTCATATCACTCCTAGCAACACATACACACAGTTATCATATCACTCCTAGCTACACATACACACAGTTATCATATCACTCCTAGCTACACATACACACAGTTATCATATCACTCCTAGCTACACATACACACATACCTCATATCCCTCCTATAGCTACACATACACACAGTCCTCATATCCCTCCTAGCTACACATACACACAGTTATCATATCACTCCTAGCTACACATACACACAGTTATCATATCCCTCCTAGCTACACATACACACAGTTATCATATCACTCCTAGCTACACATACACACATACCTCATATCCCTCCTAGCTACACATACACACAGTCCTCATATCCCTCCTAGCTACACATACACACAGTTATCATATCACTCCTAGCTACACGTACACACAGACCTCATATCCCTCCTAGCTACACATACACACATACCTCATATCCCTCCTAGCTACACATACACACAGTCCTCATATCCCTCCTAGCTACACATACACACAGTTATCATATCACTCCTAGCTACACATACACACAGTTATCATATCACTCCTAGCTACACATACCTCATATCCCTCCTATAGCTACACATACACACAGTCCTCATATCCCTCCTAGCTACACATACACACAGTTATCATATCACTCCTAGCTACACATACACACAGTTATCATATCCCTCCTAGCTACACATACACACAGTTATCATATCCCTCCTAGCTACACATACACACAGTTATCATATCCCTCCTAGCTACACATACACACAGTTATCATATCACTCCTAGCTACACATACACACAGTTATCATATCACTCCTAGCTACACATACACACAGACCTCATATCCCTCCTAGCTACACATACACACTGTCCTCATATCCCTCCTAGTTACACATACACACTGTGCATGTTATGTAGCTCTCCACCTTGCTATCTGAAACAATAGCTATCAATATAACGTTAGCAACTTTAACTTACATGGCTGTGTGGCTAGCTAGCTAGCTAACGCTAACGTTAATGTAGCATGAGCTCGTTGTAATAACACAATAAACGTGACATGGTTGGACTTGTGGTCGGCAGAAAAACTTGGTGTAGTTTTATCAAAGATGCGGAATTGTAAACATGCTACTGTAAACATAAACAAACATTCTTAAACTTACCCATGCAGACGCATCTCGACCGATCTCATAGTTAATTCCGTTGAATAGCGCGGTGTTTTCACCGGTGAGCAGAGACTGAATCAACTGGTTTAACAAAGTTCCTGTACTCGTTCATTAGATCCAATGCATTCATCTCTTTCTGATCCAGAGTGCAACCTGATGATAATCCCATTGAAAGTGTAAACAGCCAGTGCGTCGCTTCAAACAAAGTCCTTTCTCTCAAATCACTGTACTAAGTCCACACCAATCCGGGTTCAGAGCCAATTATAGCACATTATCAGCAATCTCTTTAGTTACTAATGACATAATATCAGCTTCAGACCAGAAGAAACACTGTGCTGCCCTCTTTATTGATCTGTCAAAAGCTTTTGATACAGTCGATCACCATTACTCTTAAAAACATTATAGCTACTATTGGTTTGGATAGAAATGCATGTGATTGGTTCCAAGATTTTATCAATAACCAAAGGTGTGCCACAGGGTTAAACTATAGGTCCTGTCCTCTTCACTATTTATATTTAGCTTGTCAAGCCCATCTGTATGCAGATGATACTCTTGAGTATTGTACAGCTGACTCTGTACAATTGGCCATTGAGAACTTACAACTTTCCTTTATTACCCTCCAGGATAATAACTTAATACCCTCCAACAATAACTTAAAATAGGACACCAACATCACCTACATCACAAAAATGTACTTCCTCAGGGTCAAACGCCACCTGCTGGTCCAATTCTATACCGCCATCATACAAAGCATACTCACCTCTTCAATCACAGTCTGGTACGATTCTGCACAAAAACTGCATTCAAAAACTTCAGCGCATCATTAATAAGGCCTCCAAAATCATAGGATGTGACCTTCCCTCCCTGGACTCCATCTTCACCTCCCGCACAACCACCCGCGCCAGAAATATTGCTAAGGACCCCTCACACCCAGCACACCCCCTGTTTCACCCCCTGCCCTCAGGTAGGCGCTTTAAGTCCATCCTTTCAAAAACCACCCGCTTCAAAGACAGCTTCTTCCCCACCGCTATTCGGACCCTGAACTCCCTCAGCCCCCCTCTCCCCCTTCCGCCCCCACACTAACCAAGCTCCGGACCTGATGGACTAGATTCTTCTGTGTGTTTATGTTGTGCTGTGTTGTGCTGTGCTGTATTTATGTATTTATTGTGTCATGTTGTACTGTTTTATGTATCCACTCTGTACCGATCAAGAATACCACCAACCTGGTTGTGTGGCAATAAAGGAAACTTGAACTTGAACTTGAGGAAGCTCTTATTAAACTTAAGTTGGTTCTTAATGTTATTAAAACAAAATGTAGAGCGAGAAACATTGGGTCTCATTCTCCAACGGACTTAAGACAAAAAATTTGCTCTTAGGGCCATTTAAGACATCTTAGATTTTAACTTGACAGACTGTTGTGCTCTGTGTTCTTAAAGGGGAACTATCTTATAAATGGCCTTTTTCAGTGTTTAGCATTGTTTCCTATCTATATGGACTTATATTAATAGGATCTATGTCTCTAATTCTCATATTGGCGCATTCTTCCAATTCTCCTCTCACAATATTCACCCTCACTGAACTGAGTCATCTGAAAATGTGCTGATCTGTGATGCCAGAGATGTCTCAGCTGCATGATAATGTGGCAACTCAGGCACCAGGCCCCACAGTGGTTGGAGCCCAGCCTCAAAACGGCTCGAGATCTTGAGGTAGAAAAATGCTGTTTTTGAGGACTTGATTAGAAATACAAAACAATGAATTAAAAAAAAAATTTAAATACAGAGGTGTTCCATAGACTCACAGGAATTGTGTAAAAGTGCCCAAATAGTGAAAGAAATAGTAAAATAGTTCCCCTTTAAGGGATCATAGTGATTCCTTCATGTCAACTCTACAGGCCTCCTTGGAATTAATTAATCATAATCTAAATAAATATGACATTATTTGTACGATAAAAAAAATGTGAAAACGCATTTGATGTCGGAAAAATAAATAATATTACTCAGATATTCAAACACAATTATGCAATTATTGTGACATTTTTGAAAATAATAATTATTCAATGCTTTCTGTGGCATTTGTATTTCTTATTTTTATTTTTTTAATATCTGCTTTATTGATTAATTATACATTTTAAAGAATGCAGGTTATAACCAACATGCAGTCAAGTCAAGTCAAGTCAAGAGTTTTAATTGTCACGGCATACAGGTATACAATGAAATGCGGCTGGTCTTGCCCGCGACGATGTGCAATACAGTGGTACAACATATAATAGAATCCAATAAAAATACAGTGGTACAACATATAATAGAATCCAATAAAAAACAACAGTGCAATAAACAGGTAACATGGTGTGCCATCTCGGTATCTGTACATAGTATTTACAGAGCATATAGGACATGCTAGGTAGCTTTAGTAGTGCAATACACTGTTCCTGTTGTTTTACTAATTTAAAGTGGCCTTTCCTCTGGCCATAAGTGTGCGTGTGTGCGGCATGAGTGTTAAAGTGGCTGCTAGTGTGTGAGCGTGCTCAGCGTGCGTGTCTTGTGTGTGCTTGTGTGTGCTTGTGTGTGGATAGTTCAGTTTTCTGTGTCTCTCAATGTTCATTGTTCAAGGCTCTGATGGCCTGGGGGAAGAAGCTTAGCCTAAGCCTCTCCGTCTTAGTAGCTGGGGTTCGCAGACGTCTGCCTGACCTCAGCAGCTGGAACAGGCTGTTATTGGGGTGGTGGGGGTCTTTCATTATCCTGCAGGCTCTGGATTTGCACCTCTTGTTGTATAGAGCCTGCAGGGGAGGTAGTGCAATACCCATGGTACGCTCGGCTGAGCGCACCACTCTCTGTAGGGCCTTCTTGTCCTGTGCCATGCTGTTCCCATACCAGGCAGTGATGTTTCCGGTCAAGATGCTCTCTACAGCTCCTGAGTAGAAGGACTGGAGTATCTTCCCCGATACTCTGAACTTCCTTAACTGTCTCAGGTGGTAGAGGCGCTGCTTCGCTTTCTTTACTACTGTGTCTATGTGTGTTGACCATGTCAGATCCTCTGAGATGTGGACCCCCAGGTACTTGAAGCTGCTCACCCTGTCCACGGTAGCCCCGTTAATCATCAGTGGTGTGTGTGTCTCCTGCTGTCCTCTCCTATAATCCACGATCAGCTCCTTGGTTTTACCAATGTTCAGGAGCAGGCTGTTGTCCTGGCACCAACGTTCCAGTACCTCAACCTCCTCCCGGTAGGCCTTCTCGTCGTTGTCCGAGATCAGCCCCACCACCACTGTGTCATCTGCAAACTTCACTATGGAGTTGGAGCTGAACTTGGCCACACAATCGTGTGTGTAGAGTGAGTACAGCAGGGGGCTTAGAACACAGCCCTGGGGGGACCCGATGCTCAGGGTGATGGTGTTGGAGGTCTGACCCCCCACCCTGACCGCCTGGGGTCTTTCACTCAGAAAGTCCAGTACCCAGGCGCTCAGGGCGGAGCTCAGACCTAGCTCGATCAGCTTGTCCACCAGTCTGGTGGGGACTATGGTGTTGAACGCTGAGCTGTAGTCAATGAACAACAGTCTCACATAGCCCCCCTTCTGACGGTC
Organism: Notolepis coatsorum; assembly: GCF_963971535.1. Lineage (NCBI taxonomy): Eukaryota > Metazoa > Chordata > Actinopteri > Aulopiformes > Paralepididae > Notolepis > Notolepis coatsorum. The sequence continues at coordinate 5,089,926 of NC_140181.1, read as the reverse complement.
AAGGTGGGAGAGAGTGCTGTGCAGTACCTGGGAGACCGCGTCGTCAGTGGACCTGTTTGTCCTGTATGCAAATTGCATAGGGTCCATATCACTGGGGAGGGAGGCACAAATGTGGTCCTTGACCAGCCTCTCGAAACATTTCATGACCACAGAGGTGAGTGCCACCGGTCTGTAGTCATTTGGACATGTTGGGGAGGGTTTCTTCGGTACAGGGATGATGGTAGACATCTTGAAGCAGGCAGGGACTACTGACTCCGCCAGGGATTGGTTAAATATGGCGGTGAACACCGGGGCAAGCTGGTTTGCACAGGACTTAAGTATGCGTCCTGTTATACCATCTGGGCCAGCAGCCTTCCTGGTGTTCACCTGCATAAATGCTCTTCTCACACTGTGTTCCGACAACGAGAGAGCACCCCCGCCCCCCCGCGGTTGCCCCCCCCCCCTCCACAACAGCCGGTGCGCCAGTGACGTCCCTAGCCAGAGGGCTAGCGGCGACACTGTCTACACCGAACCGAGCGTAGAAGGAGTTGAGTTTGTCCGCGAGAGCGGCGTCGTCGCTCCCCATTGAGGGGGCGCTGACTTTGTAGTCAGTTATTGTCTTCAGTCCCCTCCACAAGCCTCTTGTGTCGTTTTGTGCCATTTGTGTCTCCAGTTTCTCAGCATATGTCCTCTTAGCAAGTTTAACAGCCCTGCGCAGAGTGTAGACTGAAGCCTTGTATTCTTCCATATTTCCTGACTCTCTGCCCAGGTTATAAGCCGTGGTGCGTGAGTTCAGGGCAGCTCTTATAGTGCTGTCCACCCAAGGTTTCTGGTTTGGGAAAACCAGCGCCTTCTTTGTGGGGACAATACCGTCTGCAACTGTTGTTATGTAACTCACAACGGTATCAGCGTACTCGCTGACGTCACTGGCGCTTCCTTTAAACATGTCCCAGTCTGTGACCTCGAACGCATCACGGAGCGTGGCCTCTGATTCGTCACGTGACACGACGACGTCACGCGATCTTTGTTTGTATGCAGGAATAAAAAAAATGGAGTCGTGATCGCTCGCGCTTGCAGCACCCATCAGTGGCGGAGCCGCTACAGCCTTGTAGCCAGCTCTGAACGGGGTGTAACAGTGGTCGAGTGTGTTTCCCCCTCTTGTGGAGCAGGCGATGTGCTGAAAAAAGGACGGCATCACCTTTTTCAGATTTGCCTGGTTGAAGTCACCGGCCACTATCATTGCGGCTTCCGGATGCTTGATCTGTTGTTTGTTGAGGTGGTCGTGTAATTCCACCAGCGCTTTGCCAGTATTTGCCTGTGGGTGGATATATACGACGGATATAATGACCGCGGTAAACTCACGGGGTAGGTGATACGGACGGCACAGGATTTGGAGATGTTCCATATCTGGGGAGCATGAACTTGAGAGGACATGTACTTCCTTGGGATTAACCCAGAGATTGTTCGTGAGGATGCAGACCCCACCTCCGATGCTCTTCCCAGAGGCTGCCGTGCGATCTGCTCTCAGGACGGTGAAGTTGTCCGATGGAGAGACGCTGTTGTCCGGCGTCGCTGGCTTGAGCCATGTCTCCGTGAAACACATGATATTAACGTCTCTCATCTCCCGTTGGAATCGGACCCTCGCTCTCAAGTCGTCCATCCTTCCCTCCAACGAACGTGCATTCGCCAAAAAGATGGATGGAATTGCTGGACGGTAAGCAGATCTTTTTAATCTAAGTCTGATACCTCCTCGTCTTCCTCTATGCCTCTTTCTGCCGTTTCCTTTGTTGCCGTTCTCCCGCTTGATGCAATATATCCCATTGATTGGTACAATGGGACAGACATTTGTTTGATATAGTTATAACCTGCATTCCTTCAAATATATCATTAATCAATCAAACAGATATTGTAATACACTATGTAGCCTAACTATTCCTTCGCCCTGTCACAACAAGCAGTCTGGTGCCGGGGACCACCTTGCCACCACACCAGCACCTTGGTGCAGCCGGCCTGTCTGTCACGCTGTGGGAGAAGCTCATCCAAACACAGGGAGGACATAATATTAAATACATGTCATTAATACACTTCCCTCATTGACACAAGGTACAACAATGTGGGCGGCCGGGTAGCGCAGCGTATTAAGCGTCTGCCCACCACCACAGAGACAGTGGGATCGAATCCAGCTGTGGTGCCTCCCATAGATATATATAGAACACTAGATAGCTTAAGGCGGAGTCACCAGCGTCACTGAACCGCCGCCATCTTGCCCAGGTCAGCCTTGAGTGAGAGTGAGTGAGCTGCACAGACAAAAATACTCATAACTCGCTGAAATATTGACGGATTTACAAACGGGTTGGTTTGCTATAAACATCAAAGATGTAGTTATGATAGTGCATACTTATAAAAAAATATGTTTTTTTTTACAAACCGCTTCAATCATAGCCACGTTAATAATGCTTGTAATAAACTAAACCGTTTGTAAATCCGTCAATATTTCAGCGAGTTATGAGTATTTTTGTCTGTGCAGCTCACTCACTCTCACTCAAGGCTGACCTGGGCAAGATGGCGGCGGTTCAGTGACGTCGCTCTCCATTGGCCGGCAGCGCGGGTAAGCTATCTAGTGTTCTATATATATCTATGGTGCCTCCGGCTTGTCGGTCGTCCGTGCTGACACAATTGGCAGTGTTAGCGGGTGGGAAACCCGGCGAGGGTGGGTCCTGGTCGTTGTAAACAGCGACTCCTACAGTTTGGTCGGGGCGCCTGCACAGCGAGGGAAGGATCTGGGAGAGGTAGTGTGACCTTCCACACGTTACACTCTCCCAGTAAGAGTCCGCGCTGCCAGGTGAAAAGAAGCGGTGGGCTGGGTACACATGTGTCGGAGGAAGCATGTGATAGTCTCCACCCTCCCATACCGACGGTAGGGGGTAGAGTGCGCAACGACCAGGAAGGGGATTGGGAATTGGCATAACGACTAACATTGGGTTGGGAGAAAAGCGGAAAAAGAAGGGGGGGGGAAAGATAATACAAAAAAAAAAGTACAACAATGTGAAATTAACTAAATGTCCAGTAGGTGGCGGCAACAAGGAGTATCTAACCCAAGAAGGTCCCTCTCTCTTCCTATATGTTTTTAGGGTCAAACTGTGCAGCAGAGTAACAGGTTTACAGCAGTAGAGAAACAACATGAACATGTAGATTGAAGTTGAGTAAAACATTCATTAGACTTTACATTCATTAGAATAATAATATTGATATACAGTATATTTAAAATTAAATAAAACACAGAACTACAATGTAATATCATGTAACCTGTCTATTCAACAATGTATTTCTATGTCAACATGTTTTTATTTCAAGAATACGAAACCTTTTTCATATTACAGACACATTATGTTACTATATATATATATATACATATAGAATAGAATAGAATAGAAATACTTTAATCATCCAAAATTTGGCACTACAAATCGCTCACAGTAAACATTTAGGTAGACAAAACAAAACAAATCACGAATAAGAATAACAAAGAATTGCCTAAGAATAAGGAATAAAATAAGCCTAAGAATAACATAATAATAATATAATAATAAACTACGGTCCGGGATTCACATTTCACATTCACATATATATATAGGTATTATGTATCTCTACTGCAAGAGAGTTGTTTGTTTGTAATTAAGATGTTGTTTGTTTGTAATTCTACCCTTTCACTGCCGCACTACCAAACGGTTAACCCTTTCACTGCGACAATACACGGAAGGTTAACCCTTTCACTGCCACACAACAGCAGGTTAACCCTTTCACTGCCACATAACAGCAGGTTAACCCTTTTACTATCACACTATACCGACCGGTTACCGGTCGGTAGTGTGATAGAAAGGGTTAACCTTCTGTAGTGTGGCAGTGAAAGGGTTGATCTGATAATGTCTTGCAGATCCCGGCAGGCTGTAGTCGGTCACACATAAGCGTCGATGCTGGAGGTGGTCCTCGTGCTCCGCGTGCTCCTCGTGCTCCTGCTGACCCCGCTGACCCCGCTGACCCCGCTGACCCCGCTGACCCCGCTGACCCCAGACTCACTGCCGGGTCGGCCGCCGCTGCTCCGGGACTTCCTGCTCTCCTTTCCATCTGTGTCAACGAGGTTACCGACGGGTTAGTAACTGATCACCGTACCTGTTACCAGGGATGTGGTTGTGGTGGAGGGTGAACCCACCTTTTTATTTGTGAAATAAAGTTGACCAAAATGTATAGTAGCAGGGTTTATTGCATGTGCGTGTGTGTGTGCGTGTGTGTGTGTGTTTGTGTGTGTGTTTGTGTGCGTGTGTGTGTGTGTGTGTGTGTGTGTGTGTGTGTGTGTGCGTGTGCGCGTGCGTGTGTGTGTGTGTGTGTGTGTGTGTGTGTGTGTGTGTGTGTGTGTGTGTGTGTGTGTGTGTGTAAAAGTGGTCTGCACACAGCGGGCGACCGACGTCGCCTGGCGATGCGATTGTCTGTCGCTCAATGACAATCGCCTGGCCCCCCACACCAGACCCGACCGTTCACAGGTATAATGTGTCTCTCTGTCTAGCTGGGGGTGTGGTTACTTGTTCCCCCCGGAGGGAGATATAGGAGGACGGACCGGATGTTAGTTTGTTGTGAAGCGAGCGTAGCTGTGTTGTGCTTTACGAGGGAATATTAACCTGTAAAACCCATATTGAGCTGGAATTAAACCACCATATATATACGAATACAACCTCTCCTCATTCTTCCTGACATTACTGCATGACTGATCGCTACAATACGTTCATTACCACCGATTGGACAAGTAATGTTATGCACCCGCTGAGAGGATGTTTTTTCACAGGAGACGCTGTTCTGTTCTCAACGATCATTTCTTTGGACAATAAACCTTACAAACTACATCAGCTGCAGCCTGGGCCCCGTTCCATGTACGTGGTTCAACTAAGTCGATCAACATGTCCATTATCCAGCTTCAGTTAACCCGATGTTCAAAGCCGGGATTTTCCTGTTTCACAAAGGAGGATTCAGTCTCGTTAACTCAAGCCAGACTTGAGAGTCAGGCTCAAGTCAGGCTAGATGCGCGCTCCCGTTTTAGGTGGAAAGCCAGCACGTATCGATGGCAGAGACCCTGATTCTCAACGGCATTGATTGATTAATTGATTTAAGACTTTATTGACAGATTGCAATAGGCTCAATCGCCTCGCCGACAAGTTAAATGCGTTATCTATAGGCTAATTCTAAGTCCCTCATTACCTCAATCAATCAGATTATATTTCTTTAAACTTGCCTGCTGGATTGAATAATCAAATGAGATCTTGCTAGCGAAAATAACTAGTTAACTGTTATACAGAATTACGAGACGGCTTTCTTGCCCATTGATTGATGTATAGTCAATGTTTAACTTATCTCTACTGTGGTCCAACGGGTTGTTCTTTTGACTTCCACACGGACGACCGGGGTTCAAGACCGGGGTCCTTCTTTTTGCAATATAGGAATAATTCAATTTGGTGCACGTTGAGAGCTATATAAAGAATGACATCCTCAATGCATGTAGACTTATAATATTTTAACTTAAAACCAGGCTACTTTGGCGTATAATCATTAATATTATATTAAAAAAAATCATATTGGAAACACGGGGATTTGAACCCGGATCGCTAGGTTGGGAAACTTGAGCGCTACCGCTGGGCCACTGTGCCAGATGCAATAGATTCATTGTTTATACATTAATGAACGAGAGACCCGTGTTTAGAATATCCCTTATTTTGAATGAAGTTTTATTTATTTATCCTCATTCATTCATGTGACGTCAACGGCTCATTCAATTTCTCAAATCCGTCAAACAGCGCATCTCATCAGACATCTTAATCCCAGTTACAATTAAAATAACCACATCATGTGTACGTCGCACGAGCGAGCGCCACCGTCGCCACGGTATATATAACGTGCATTATTTAGGACAAAGTGAATTTAATATCAGCATTTTGGGTCTATTTTACATTTCAAAAGCCCCCTCTGGAAGAATGGAGCACAAAAACGTAATTCAGAATGGTATAATGCAGATCGTAGACTGTGGGAATAGTTTCAGGAAACGGGCTGTCACTTCTTTGCGGGGGCGTGGCGATAGTTCAGGCTAACTTGAACTTGAACTCTGCTTTCGACCAGGCTCAAACTTTTGGATATGTTGTCATGGTGATTTGGGAAATCCAGGTACATGAAATCGGAAAGTCGGGATAACCGAGTTAGCCGGATAACTTTATCCGGCTAACTCGGTTATCCCGGTACATGGAACGGGGCCCTGGACATTAAACTCTGTCAACATCCACAGCATCTTTTGTTACCCGAGTATTAAAACACTAGTAGGTGCATCGTGGCGCATTGTTCATTTATTAGTTAATGACAAGCGGCCACTATAGCTTCTCAAACTAACGTTATTTATTTAAATTGTTCCCGTTAATAATAATGAACATAAGTAGCATGGTAATAATACGTAGGTTATTGATCAATGTACAAATGATACACCAGTAGAACTTCTGCACTACTTCTACTGTAGAAGTCATGTTATTTCCTCATTGTCCGTGTGCCGTCGCCTCAAAAAATAGGATTGAGGCAATATTTAGCGAGGCGACAGAAATAGCTTGCCGACCGTCGCTTCAAAATCCCCTGCCGTGTGTGTTCTCTCATTCATAACAATGGAGGCGATACAATTCTGTCTGTCGGCTCGCAAAAAAAATCGGTCGCCTGGCTAAAATCGCTCGCCGTGTGGGGACCCCTTAAATGGTAAATGGACCGCATTACTTTTTTTTTTTTTAAACTGCTTTTATCCAAAGAGCTTTACAACTTATGCCTCACATTCACCCACTCACTCAGACACTCACACATCGACGTCAGAGGAAACCATGCGAGGTGCCACCCTGCTCACCGGGAGCAGTTAGGGGGTCAAGTGCCTTGCTCAAGGACACTTCGACACGCAGGGGCGGGAACCTTCCGGTTACCAGAAGAAAGTCAACGAGGTTGGGAAAGTGATGAAGGTTAGTAACTGATGTGTGAAGACGTGTGTGTGTCAGGTAGTACACAGGATGTGATGTAGTTTTAACAGGTAGAACACAGGATGTGATGTAGTTTTAACAGGTAGAACACAGGATGTGATGTAGTTTTAACAGGTAGAACACAGGATGTCTGTTAACGCTATGGGGGTTAGCTGACAATTTTACGAAAGCCGGCCCCGGACTGGGGTCCTCTGCTCGGCTTCTTAAGCGGCGGACAGAGGATCTTGGTCTGACGCCCATGATGGTCAACCTAGTGGGCCGCGACCGAGACCTGGTTTAACACAGGATTCTCTAGACAAGCGGATGCTTCGCTGTCCCGTGCAGGCCCCATCCTTCACATGAATGTGGAAGTACACCCTAAAGCACGAGGAAAAGTGGGCATGGATCTTCGTTATCGGGAGTTCCATGCTCAAGTCGGCTGCAGCCCATACGGGAATTGTGCCGACTCCGCTGCATGTCTGGTAAATCACCGTTGAAAACTGTGTTTGACATTTTCTTTTTCTCTTCCCTCTTAGGATGGGGAGGGACTTAGACAGCGGCCTGTCTGGAGTGTGGCTTGTTATGTCATTGTGTACAGTTCAGGTGATAGCTGCTTAGCTTGCATGCTAGTTTGTGGCCTACCTGTTAGCCAGTCAGCTGTTAGCTGCGGCGCTAGCCCGTTGCGTTCACTAAGGCTAGGAAACGTTAGCTTGTTGCTATCAGTCGAGAGCAGCTGTTAGCTTAATGCTACACTGTTGAACGTTACTTTGACTATAACATGCCTTAAACACTCTGACTACGACATCATCTTTGACAGAGGATGTTAGTCGACCCTACACCCGGGTGCCATGCCAGTGAGGACTTCGTCAACATGGAGAACGGCGGCTGGGTGGCGTAGCGGACATACCCTTGTCACGAACGCAGGAGATGCTGGGTTCGACTTGGTGTCCCGTTAACCAGTGTTGCAGTCCTCTCGGCCTGCGCTCAGGGTGAAGGTAGGAGTCCTGACCGGACTTTAAACACTTCTTCTTTTCTTCCCTTCTAAATGTTTTGTAATAACGATGTTTCCAAAACATGTGTTGCTGCAATACATTGAGGATACGACACGTGTTGTGTGTGAATTGTCTTGTCACTGGTATAGCTTCTCTCTCCATAGTAAATCGGTGTTGTTTTTTACATTAAAGTAAAAATTAACTGGTTAGTTGTGATGAGAACATGTGTGTTCATGTAACGTTTGTAACGTGGGTGAGCTCACAACTAAGAGGGTTAGTTAACCTGTGAAGCTATGCTTAGTGACATGTGATTGAGGAATGAATCTTTTTCTCAGCCTGTGATGACAATGAACAGCATGTTCACATATTAACAGGGGTACCTGTTCAACTTGGTCGTATCAAGGGTAAGATAGGAGGGGTGACCCCCCCGGTTTCCCTGGGGCTTCTCCCCCCTCCTCTCAGACATGTTTGTTTACAATATATTGTGTCACTGTGTTTGTGGGGATACGATGTAACCCTCAGCTTAAGTTGCTGGGGTTGTGCTTCCGCTTGAGAAACTATTTTTTCATAAAGAAAAGGTTGTTTGGTCACTTATCATGTGTGCTTAGCAAGGTCTGTGGCCATTACATAATCGAGGACTTGTGTCTTCTCTCGTTATGAAAAACGGCGTTCCTCTGTAGTAAGAGTGTACTTTTGCCATTTTTTGTTGTGATGAAGGGTTGTGTGTGTTGTTGTGATCTACAACTGGGTTAGGTTTGGCCCACAGAAGCACATGTGTAAGTCTGGACCGGGGCTCTTAAAGGAGCCCTGTCTGTTCTGTGTTTTTTCCTTAGTAAAACTCAGATAGCAGGTTAGCACATGAGCTATGTGAAGCTGTTAGAGGCTTCATGTAGCAGGCTATGCCGATGGTCATGATCTACTTTGTCATTATATCGTATCAGGGGTGAGGGGTCGTAAAGGGGTGAACTGGTAATCCTTTCCTCCCCTTTTCTGATTGGTCAGGGGTTAAAACCCCCTGTCCTTCAGGGTTCCTGTCACGTTGCTGTTCGGCACGTTACAGGGTAGGGGGGGGGGGGGGGGGGGGAGTTTCCTGGTCCCACGCCCTGAAAAATTGGGCGTGTGCACCGCGGAAATTCCCCCGCCATAGAGTACGTCACTGAGCGCGTCTCTATTGGTAAGACTTCTGTGAGTTGTTCAGGTTCCATGTTATGGATCTGTTTCAGGGAGTTGTCAGAGCTCCTCCTCACGAAGCTCCTCCTCAGGGAGAAGTGCCTTCTGTGAGTTCGGACTCTCCTTCCCAGTGAGGGAGCCTCCTCAGAGTTTCAGAGCCTCCTCCTCAGATTGTCAAGGTGAGTAGAACTTCAAAAAGGAGTTCTGCTCTATTGTATGTGTATTCGATTCAATTTGATTATTGAGTGTGTATCCTCCTCGGAGAGCCCTAACCTAAGTGTTACATAGCTCAATGTTGCAATATTTCTTTTCAATCTATACAGCTCGCGTGGGAAGTCTCTCTGGGGATTCCCGTCTCCTCCCTGTGGCGAGGGTGGCAGGATGTAAAAATGAAAACATTTTTACCCTCAGCCGCGTCACGTGGGATTCATGTCAGTCTGTGTTTCTTTCTTTTTTAATAAAAAAGAGGAAAGAACATGAAGCACGACGGCTCCTTGTCGTTCTCCCAGGCGACTTGGAGGAACAATGTCTGGTGTCTTGGTAGACTATCCATTGATGTGTTTGGGTCTCGACGCGTACATAGTGCTGGCTCGAGGTGTTTCTGATAAGAATCACGCATGAGGCTGGTACGCCTTGGTTGCTCGTTATTAAAACTGCGTTTTTATAGGGCAACTGGGATGGAGGTTTTCTCTTCCGAGCGCCTGTTACTAGGTCTCAACGAATTCTCGTTCATATCTGGGGGATGTTAACCGAATAGATCAAAACATAGGTAGAGGGGTCTCACGCCCTTGGGGTGGGCCACTGAGCGCGGTACGATGGGACCGTCTGGGTGGCGCCCTCTTTTCATGTTTTAGATCGACACGCATACCTACCCCCTCTCTTGGAGTGGGGATGTCGGCGTGGTTAGGGCACGGGACTGGTTCTGGTCACGCTGGTCCAGGTCAGTTAACCCGTTGTCCGCCGGGGACGCAGATCTGCTGTTCTGGTACCCTGAGGGACTTGTGCTTTTTTTGCAGGAAAAAATGCCGGGTCGGCCCGGGTGTCACAGGGTTGGGCGTTATGGAGACCCTTTGTTGGGTACATGTTGTACCTGGCGCTATCATGAAGGGGCTGGTTCTCCATTCTTTTCGCTCCTCTCTCACGCATGGCGAAGAGGGGGCTGTTGGGGTGGTCTTGGACCTCCTCTGGTAACCCTGTGCTTCCCGTGCCGCCGGGCCCGGTCCGAAGTAATGTTTCGTCGACCCGTAGGCCTGGAATAACCCTTTTTTTGAAAACTGAAACACTTGTACTGCGGTATAGCCAGTTATGCCCGCAGGTGTGTTTTGAAGTTTTTTCTTGAGGGGTTATAGGAACAACCACTGCATAGGGTAACGACAGGGTGGTTGATTCCCTGGTGTGTTGGAGCAGTGTCAACTCCCGGGTTACCCGGTTGAGTGTGCCCCTGATATATGCAATGAACGCTGAGCGTGAGCTAGTGTGGAACAGAACACAGGATGTAGTTAGCAGGTAGAACACAGGATGTAGTTACCAGGTAGAACACAGGATGTAGTTAACAGGTAGAACACAGGATGTGATGTAGTTAACAGGTAGAACACAGGATGTAGTTAACAGGTAGAACACAGGATGTAGTTAGCAGGTAGAACACAGGATGTGATGTAGTTTTAACAGGTAGAACACAGGATGTGATGTAGTTTTAACAGGTAGAACACAGGATGTGATGTAGTTAGCAGGTAGTACACAGGATGTGATGTAGTTAGCAGGTAGTACACAGGATGTGATGTAGTTTTAACAGGTAGTACACAGGATGTGATGTAGTTAACAGGTAGAACACAGGATGTGATGTAGTTAACAGGTAGTACACAGGATGTGATGTAGTTAACAGGTAGTACACAGGATGTGATGTAGTTAGCAGGTAGTACACAGGATGTGATGTAGTTAGCAGGTAGTACACAGGATGTGATGTAGTTAGCAGGTAGAACACAGGATGTGATGTAGTTAACAGGTAGAACACAGGATGTGATGTAGTTAACAGGTAGAACACAGGATGTAGTTAACAGGTAGAACACAGGATGTGATGTAGTTCTGTATCACACTAGCTCCCGCTCAGCGTCTCATTGCATATATCTCGCTTCAGCATATATATACTGAATACATTTCAAAATGTACCTTTAAATGCCAGCATTCATCTGGCCACACCCCCATCCGCTTACCTACATAAGCAGGGGTGGTGCCACACACTCATCTCCTTCTCAAATTTCATCACAAGCAACGTGTTGCTCATATGCCCACTTGACGTGGAGAAAAATATTGGCTGACAATGTTTACGAGGAAAGGAAGAACAAGAGATACGTTGACATCATATCTTTATTTTCTCTCTCACTATTTTCGAGAAAATACGGCGATATTGTCTTCGTCACTGGAGTGTCTGGAAGATGGTGATCATTCTAAAATCCTCCACCGGTTTTCGTATTGGGAGCACGCCGCTGCATGCCTCTCAACTGCAGTTCCTTGCTGTGCTGGTTGGGGTGAAACCTTTCAGGACACAGCTGAACTGTAGGACGCGCCGCTGTTGTGAGAAGCGGTGGGTTTCAGGTTGGTGTGTACTGTTTTGCTTGCGGCTCCACTTGTCTGTTAGTGCTATGGGGGCTAACTGACAATGTTTACGAACACCGGCCCCAGATTAAGGTCTTTTGTTCAGCCTCTTAGGCAACAGCGGAAGACCTTGATCTGAAGCCCATTATAGTTTAACTAGTGGGCCACGACCATTAACACTGGTGATCCCTGTGTTTTCTGGACGAGTGGATGTTTTCTCTGTCACCGTGTAGGCCCCATCTTTCATATCCAAATGAGAGTATTCCCTCACGAGGAAATATGGGCATAGATGTTCGTTAGTGGAAGATCTGTGTTCAAGTCAGCTACAGGCCAGTTTGGTATTGTGCTGGCTCCGTCGGGTGTTGGTAAAATCACTGTTGTAAAACTGTGTTAACATCTTGTTTCTCTTTTCTCTTAAAAAGTGAGGAGGGTTTCAGAACGGCGGCCTGTCTGAGTGAGTGTTATATCATTGTGTACAAGTTCAGGTGATAGCTGCTTAGCTTACGTGCTAGTGGTGGCCTACTGTTAGCCAGTCAGCTGTTAGCTGCGGCGCTAGCCTGCTGTGATCACTAGGTGGCCTACCTGGGCTAGGCTAGGAAACGTTAGCTTGCTGCTATCGGCCGAGGCCCAGTGCGGGGTGGCTCCGGCCCCTCGCGCGCCGCCGCGGCTCCCAACTCCCCTCTCCCTCACGGGGAGAGGTGGGGGGGATTCGAAGTCTCCCCTCTGGTCGCGTGCGCCGTTCGCTCGGCGTCTCGTGGGCAGGGGCGGTAGCGCCCGATGGTTAGAGCGGCCGTTAGCTTAATGCTACTCTGTTGAACGTGCTTTGATTATAACATGTTTTAAACACTCTTGACTACGACGTCATCTTTGACAGAGGATGTTCGTCGAACCTGCCCTGGGCCAGGACGGCAAGGACTGTGTCAACAAGGGGGACCGTAGCGACGGGATGGAGCGGCGACGCTGCCCAGATCGACAACACAGAACGGCTGTGTTTACTATGGTGCCTTGAGACTGCACTTCGCTTGATCTACTCTCCGGGTAGGCAAGGCCTGACCAGACCTTGTACACTTCTTCTGGCTTTCCCTTCTAAATGTTTTGTAAATAACGATGTTTTCCAAAACGAGTGGTGCTGCACTACATTTAGGATACGACGCGAGTTATGTGTGAATTGTCTTGTCACTGGTATTTAGCTTCTCCATGCAAATCGGGTTGTTGTTACAGATGTGAAAATGATCTGGTTTGTTGTGTTGAGAAACATCATGTGTGTTTATATGTACCGTGTACTCACAACTAAGGGGGTTAACTAACCTATAAAGCTATGCTTAGTGACAAATGAGTAAAGAATGATTCTTTTCTCAGCCTGTAATGACAATGAACAGTGTGTTCACATATTAACAGGTTTTCCTGTTTTAACTGGCCGTATTAAGGGTAAAGTAGGAGGATTGTGTTTCCCCCCGGTTCCCTGGGGACTTCTTCATCCTCCTCTCAGACATGTTGTTGCACTACATTGTGTCACTGTGTGGTAGGGATACGATGTAACCCTTAGCTTGATTGCTGAGGTTGTGCTAAAACTGCTGGAGAAACTTTATTTTCCTAAAAGAAAAGATTGTTTGGTCGCTTTCGTGTGTGCTTAGCAAGGCCTGTGGCCGATACTAATCGAGAATTATGTATTCTCTCATTATGAAAAACGGCGTTCCTCTGTAGAGTGTTTTTGCCATTTTTTGTAGGTGATGATGGGTTGTGTGTGTCATGTGACCTACAACTGGGTTGGACTGGCCACAGAAGCACATGTGTACGTTTTGGTACCGGGGCTCTTGGAGAGCTCTCTCTATTCTGTGTTTTTTCCTTAGTAAAAATCAGATAGCAGGTTAGCTCATGCGCTGTGTGAAGCTGTCAGACGCTTCATGGAGCTACACGGTACACTATCCCCCCCCTCACAGTGAGCTGTGGTGTTCCACAAGGAAGCATACTAGGACCGCTACTATTCCTAATTTATGCAAATGACATGACGTCAGCTTGTGACTGCAACTTGTTCCTGTTTGCGGACGACTCAGCCCTGCTGGTCTCTGACAAGAACAAGTTACAGGTTGAAAAAGCCCTCAGCTCGGAACTAGGCAAAATCTGCATATGGCTCGCCGACAACAAACTATCATTACACATGGGCAAAACAGAGTCCATTCTCTTCGGTTCAAATAACAAACTCAGCAAGACCGACGGCTTCTCGGTTGCAGTGGGTGACAATATTGTCACAAGGAAAGATGAAATTACCTACCTGGGTTCCATCCTAGAGGCTAATCTTTCCTGTGACAAAATGGCATCCAATGTAATAAAAAAAGTCAACCAACGAACGCGATTCTTGTACCGGATCTCCTCTCTGGTAAACAAGAATACCCTGAAGACTCTAGCAGGAGCACTCATTCAAGGGTACTACGACTATGCTTGCACCTCATGGTACCAAAGCACCTCAAAGGCACTAAAAAACAAATTACAAACATCTCAAAACAAGCTAGTCAGACTACTACTTGACCTGACTCCTAGAACCCACCTCACCCCTGCCCACTTTGACAACCTAGGATGGCTTAGAGTAGACGACAGAGTACAGCAACTTGCAATGGGCCTGGTCTACAAGATACACTACGCGACCAAGGTACCCATGTACATGTCAAAATACTTCCCAAAGGTCAGTGAATACCACGATCACAACACCAGAGGGAGCTCCACAAATCATGTAAAACCCAGATTCGGATCAAACAAGGGACTAAACACGTTTAGCAATTATGCCACATCAATGTGGAACGCCCTGCCTAAAGCTGTAAAGGAATGTGAATCACTACCCACCTTCAAAAACACTCTCAAAAAACACCTACGTGAGACTGCAATTCGAAACAAATGTCCTAACCTAGTTGTACAGTAAATGACCAAGTAAGGCTTTGTCAATATTCCAATGTACAGTGTAAAATGTGTGTGTGTCCCCTTCCCAACCCCCCCCCCCCCCCACCTCCAATGTACAGCCCTCACCCAACCCACCCAACCCCACCCCACCCAACCAACCTCCTCCAATGTACAGTTTCTATGCCAAATGTATATACACTCCTTTTCTGGACACTTTTGTATCACAAACAGTACTGTATTTGCAAATCTGATATGTCATAAATGTATAGATGTAGCAGTACTGTCTATCTGTATGTCATGTATGTCATATATGTTATGATGAATTGAAAATGGGGGACCCCGATGTAAACAAGACGAAAGTCTTTCTCTGGTCTGCATCCCCTTAACAATTGTATGTATTGAGCTGTACTGTACTGTACCCATTCTGCAATCTGTTAATAAACTTTTCAATCAATCAATCAAAAAGCTGACTATGACTGTGTCATACTCTCTCTTTGTCATTACATTGTATCATGGGTGTGGGGTCGTAAAGGGGTGAACTGGTAACCTTTCCTCCCCCTTTTTTCTGTTGGTCAGGGGTAAACCCACCTGTCCTTCAAGGTTCCTGTCACGTTGCGGTTCGCCACGTTACAGGGTGAGAGGGGGGGGGGGGGGGGGTTTCCTGGTCCCACGGCCTGGAATATTGGGCGTGTGCACCGCAGAAATTCCCCCGCCATAGAGTATGTCACTGTGCGCGTCTCTGTTGGTAGGACTTCCGTGTGCTGTTCAGGTCCATGTGATGGATCTGTTTCGGGGGGTGGTCAGGGCTCCTCCTCACCAAGCTCCTATTCGGGCCTTCTGTGAGTTGGGACTCTCCTTCCGTGTGAGGGAGCCTCCTTCAGAGTACAGAGCCTCCTCCTCAGATTGTCAAGGTGAGTGGACCCTCAAGAAGGAGTCCTACTCTATTGTGTATGTATTCGATTCAATTCGATTATTGAGTGTGTATGGGTTCAGTGCCTCCTCCCCGGAGAGCCCTAAAACCAATTTTTTTACATGGCTCAAGGTGCAATATATTCTTTTCAATCTGTACAGCTCGCGTGGGAAGTCTCTCTGGGGATTCCCGTCTCCTTCCTATGGGAGGGTGGTGGGATGTAAAAATGTGAAAAAATTTTACCCCCGGCTGTGTAGACTGGGATACATACTGTTGGTGCTTCCTTCTTTTCTATTAAAAAGAGTTGGAGTTAGGAAGTATCACACCCCTCTTGTCGTTCCCCTGGGCACCTTGGGGATTCAATGACAGGTCTAAATAGCCTGTTCATTGATGTGGGTGTGTCCCGACGCACGTATAGTGCTAGCTCGGGGTGTTCTGTAAACAGGCGACTGACTGGCACGCCTTGGTTGCTTGAGGTTAAAACGGCGTTTTTATAAAGCAACTGGGATGGAGGTTTTTCCTCTTCCGACGACCAAATCCGACGACCTGGTTTGGTTATCGACGAATTCTCGTTCATATCTGGGGGATGATGACGGAATGGATCTGAACATATGTAGAGGGGTCTCACGCCCTGGGGGTGGGCCACCGGGCGCGGTTCGCCCGAACGTCTGGGTGGCGCCTTCTTTTCATGTTTAAGATCAACACGCATATCTACCCCTTCTCCTGGAGTAGGCATGTCGGCGTGGTTAGGGCACGGGACTGGTTCTGGTCACGCTGGTCCGGATCAGTTGAACCCGTTGTCCGCCGGGGATACAGATCTGCTGTTCTGGTACCCTGAGGGACTTGGGCTTTTTTCAGGGGGAAAAATGCCAGGTCGGTCCGGGTGTCACAGGGTTAAGCGCTATGGAGACCCTGGTTGGGTAAATTTTTTACTCAGCACTGTCGTAATGGCTTACGGCCATGCCAACCTGTACACGCTCGATCTAGTCAGATCTCGGCCGCTACACAGGTTGGTCCTGGTTAGTACTTGGTTGGGAGACCGCCTGGGAATACCAAGTACGGTGTGCTTGGGGCTGGTTCTCCATTCTTTTTCGCTCCTCTCTCACGCATGGCGAAGAGGGGCCTGTTGGGGTGGTCTTTGACCTCCTCTGGTGACCCTGTGCTTCCCGTATCGCCGGGCCCGGTCCGAAGTCATGTTTCGTCGACCCGTAGGCCTGGGTTAACCCTTTTTTGAAAACTGAAACACTTGTACTGCGGTATAGCCGGTGTATACCCGCAGGTGGGTTTTGGAGTTTTTTTTCTTGAGGGGTTATAGGAACAACCACCGCATTGGGTAACACCAAGGTGGTTGATTCCCTGGTGTGTTGGAGCAGTGTCAACTCCCGGGTTCACCGGTTGAGGGTGCCCCTGCACGTTCATGACGTCTGCCAATCGTGTCAGCCTTCTCTGCCTCAACCCCTCTGGGTGGGTTTTTTTTTAATGGAGGCTTGGTCATGCAACAACGCCAGCTTACGCACCTTCCGCCGGGGCGGCTGTGTTCAGCTGTCCCCTCTGGCGCCTGTCTCGTCCGCAGTCTCCAGGCTAGGGTTAACAGCCTGTTGCCTGGTTTTTCCCCGGTGCGCTGCCTGCTTCCGTTGGTTAACCTTTTTTGTGTGCTTACGGCCATGCTGACTGCCTGTTCTGCAGGGTCAGTGTGCCAGGCGGTGTACTATTGGGGGGACAGGGCCCGCTCGGCTGAGGGGCCTTTGTCCGAATACGCTGGCGATGTGGGGGGCGGGGTCACTAAGTGCCCACATGGTGGGGTCTTGATGCTGGCATCATGGACTTCTCCGGGCCCTCGTTCCAGGGGGTCCAGTCCCTTTGGTGGGTCTGGGTCTTCCTTCGCGCTCCGCTGCTACGGCCTTGCCACGGGGTTGGGTTTGCCCTTGATACCGTGATTCTGGGGGCAGTAACGAGGTTGTTCCCTCCGTTCGTTCCCGGGTGGCATGCGGGTTGTGCGTGTGTGTAGTTGTGGGGTCAAGCCACGGTCTGCTCACCCTGTGCGTTGAGTTGCTTGAGTGCCTCTTCGCACGGTCGGGTCCGTCGCCCTCCCGTGAAGCCCTCCATTAGGGGGGGTCGGGGGGGCTCGGTCCTCCCTGATCTGATGGCTGTGGGGGGCCTCAGCGGGGTACATTTGTCGAGCTTCTAGCTCCCGCTCAGCTCCTATTATGCAATGAGATGCTGAGCGGGAGCTAGTGTGATACAGAACGTTAGGTTATGACTATAACCAAGTTCTGTTAACACTAGTGGACGCTCAGCGTCTAGACGCCGCTGCGGCCCTTGATTTTTCATTGTGGTGAAATTTGTTGGGAAGGAGATGAGTGTGTGGCACCACCCCTGCTTATGTAGGTAAGCGGATGGGGGTGTGGCCAGATGAATGCTGGCATTTAAAGGTACATTTTGAAATTTATTCAGTATATATATGCTGAAGCGAGATATATGCAATGAGACGCTGAGCGTCCACTAGTGTTAACAGAACTTGGTTATAGTCATAACCTAACGTTAACAGGTAGAACACAGGATGTAGTTAACAGGTAGAACACAGGATGTGATGTAGTTAGCAGGTAGAACACAGGATGTGATGTAGTTAGCAGGTAGAACACAGGATGTATTTAACAGGTAGAACACAGGATGTAGTTATATTTCGTATGGCATCGCTCCCGCTCTGAGCCTTACGAGATACTCTATATCGCCTGTGATACCTAATGTATCTCCCACGAACAAAAACACATGCACCCCACCTGTATGGGGCCCCGCCCCTTATGGTGGTACCACCCATATAATCATGACTCTGGTCATGACACACCCTTCCTCTATTTTCGTCCCAGCGTACTGGATGCTATGCACCATGCGAGCTAGCGGAATGAAAAGATTAAGGAAGATTAATAATGTTGGAAGCTTACCGGAGGTTGCTGGCCCCTGGCATCTTCGACGCATGTTTTCGGCGACACGACGGGCCTGTGATGTTCCTCGTTGATGACTGCACATCGAGGTTCAGCTGTACAAGGCTGGCTGTCGGGCCAGCTTGTACTCAGGTAGGCCCTGTGTCTTCAGGCATGGGTATTAGTGTTAGTAATGCTGGTTTGTGTTGTTGACACAACCTTGTTGTGTGTTGGCGCCAGGGGCAAGATGGTTTGGTGAACGTTCTCTGCAGGGAACGGTTTCCAAGCTGTCTTGGGCGTGCTGCTAAAACATCTAAAGCTATGCTAACATGCTATCGCTACTGCCGCATGCTATCACTACTGCTAATTGCTATGCTGTTTTAATGTCTCCGCCGTGAGATGTTGTCACTCTCCCGCCTCTTGCCCGGTTCATCAATGAAGGTCAGTCGGTAGCTGTTGTGGGGTTTTGAGTTCTATTTACCTTTTTCGGGTAAATGGGTTGACAACGGGGTAGGTCGTGGCTAGGTTCTAGCCAGGTATTACCTTGTGTTCCGGCGGGGTTTGTTGAACGGTGTTCCCATCTGGGTTGGCGTCGGGTAGTGGGGCTATGGGTCCAGCCGACATGGTAAACATGTTGCGTGTCTGTGCACAGGCAATTGTTGTCTTGGGTTCCACATTGCCTGGCGTTAGGCTGCAGTAGTATAAGGGCAGGGCCGCTTGGGAGAAATGTGAGGCCCTGTGCGTTTTTAGACGCGAGGGCCCCCATCTCCTGGGGCGGCCCTGTGTAGGGGGCTATTGTTTCATTTTGTCACTCTGCTATGAGAAGGCTGTCTTGCTACAGCTTTCTCTCCTCTCAAACCATTCATACTGACGGTCAATCGGTATACTGGGGGAGTAGTGCGGGGGGGGGGCTTTGTTTACCTTTTTTGGTAAATGGGCTAAACTAGGGCTGGTGTTCTGTTGTGAATATTTTGAATGAAGACGGGTCTGGTCCGTCTCCCCTTAAACTTTGTGTGTATGGGTTTGCTCATTCTACAGTTTTTGTGGTTTAGCTCTTTTATTCATTTAACCTTTTCATGGTCCACACCACAGTGGAGGGTGCTGTTTGCAATCACCACTGGTGCTCCATGTTAACGTCAGTCCTTTGTTTTTGATATATTGAAACAATGCCCCGCCCGGCCGACACCATGGTCGGCCTGGCGAGTGGCTGGTGGGCTGTTAAGGCTTGTACCGCCACGGTATGGAATTGGCAACGATTAGAACTGTGTTCGAATTGGTGTTTTTTCTATTACAGAAATGGTGTCTGGTGGAGGGGCCTTGAGGGCCGGCCGACGTCGACACATCGCGCACGGTGTTGGTAAACCACTCCGTCGAGGATGTTGACGTTATTAGCTTTGACCCAGCCGCAAGCTATAACCGCTCAGGGTTCCCCTCTCCGCAGGGGATTTTGGTCTTCTGCTGGAGCGCGGGCGGTATTGTCCTAGGCCCTACACCGCCTCACACCGCGCAGCCAGAAGAAGAGAGAGCACGGCCTCGTCAGCGGCGATGACGGGGCCCTCGACAGGCGGCCATGTTTCCCCCGCCAGTGGTGCCCTGGTTGGAGAATCGACAGGGTATCGCGAGGCCGACAGTCTTGGCGGCCGAGGGATCGGCCATTTTGGGTGATTTCGGTGTTGGTAAACCACTCCGTCGTCATTTTGCCGCGAGCAGCCCGCTCCCCGTTCAATCCTCTCTCTGGTACCCCCAGAAGCGGGGCTCTGAGCGTTCTCCTTTGGCTGCGGGCCGCGAACCTTCATTGAAGCGTATGCGGCCCCATTCTTCGCTTCTCATGGAGACAGGGGCTGACACCCAGTTGATGGCTGAGCCTGGGTCTGTCCGTGAGAATGTTGTGCTGTCAAGCGGCTCCCACACCTTGAACTGTGTTGGTTGAGCCTGGTGTTACGTCTGTCAACTTAAGTGTTGTCAGCAGGGGGGCTCGAAACCTTTTGAGGCACACAGTGCGGGCTTCCCCGGCCTCGCCTTCGCCAGGCCAGGTATCATGTTGGTGCTCCCACTCCTGGAATATTGGCAAGTGGTCGCAGCTCACATGGTTTGGGGTGGTAGTGATATCACTGCAGGGCTACGGTGTGTAGGAACCCATGGGGGCCTTACACCTTGCATGTCCGGCTGCAGAACAACTCCTTCAGCATGTTCTGGAGGGGTGTTCAGTGGGGGGGCTTTTTTGATCGGAAGCCCCCCGTATCAGACAGGCCCTTTTCTGTCGGGGTTCCCCCTTGGGTGCGATTGCCTCGTGGGTGGTGTCAGGGTCAGGTGTTCCGACACGGAACGCGCTCCTCGCACGATTCCAGGGTTGTCTTCGCACAGCGGGGGGGACCGGGCCAACTATCTACAATTCCTGGCGGACCTGCGCCACGTGACGGCGGGTGCGTTGGGAGTGTCGTCACATATGACTACGGCAGTACCATATGTCGAGGTAGATGGAGAGAACGGTGAGGCGGGGACTTGTGTTTACACAACCCCACCCGTTTTCAGGTTTGGTACAGACCCTGTTGTCGGGGTCTCCAGCAGGGACAGCTCTGGTCGACGAGATCCAATCTCTGTGGACGAAGCAAGCCATCGTCGTGGCGTTCTCCTCCCGGTGTTCTCTGCCCGAGAAGTCGGGAGGGAGGGGTGTAAGACCCATGCTGGACCTGTCCCATGGGAAGGTTCAGCATTTTTTGGATCGTCTCCTACCTGTTGAACACTGTCAGGTGGGGGTCTGGTTCTCCTCCATAGACCTGTAGGATGCGTATGCGCATCCCCGATCTTCCATCCTAGGGCTTACCTACGCTTCCTTTGCAGGGTTAGCGTATGAGTACCAGAGGCTGCCGTTCGGTTTTCTCTGGCTCCCCGCATCTTCACCAAGTGCGTGGAGGCCGCACTGGGGCCTCTGCGTCATCCGGGGTTACGGAGTGTTCTGCCCTGATGGCGTTCTGGTCCTTCGCGGTCAAGGTGGATCGTCAGGTCTCGTACCAGGCAGGTCTCTACCAGCCTGGGGTTGCTGTAGACTGGATGTAGAGTATTCCTCTTCCCAGTCAACGGTTGGAGGGCTATGGGCATCCATCTCAGAGCGTGTTGTCAACACGCTCGGGAGGTTCCGTCCTAGGACGGTTACGGCGCTGTCTCACGTCGCGTTTTCACCGACGCCTCCCTCGCTGGTGACGCGTCGGGCCAACGCAGTAGGGGGCAGCTGGCAAACCATGCTGCCCGGTCTGCGCTACGTTCAATGTGTTGGTGTTGAAAGCGGTCCTTCTGGTCCACAAATGGTGTTGATCAGGACGGACGATACGACGTCAGTGTCGTGTATCGACAGACAGGGAGGAGTACGCTCCCCCTGTCTGCACCAGGCGGCGGGCGGCTGGCTATGGGCGTCCTCCATCTGCGCGGCCTAAGGGCTCCCCACATCCCCGGCAGGGAGAATGTGGGTGCAGGTGTACTGTCGCGGGGCGGCCCTCATCCTGACGGGTGAGGATTGCGTCTGGACATGGCCAGGCAGGTCTGGGACCGATGCCGTGCCGCCAGGGATTCTTCCCCATACATCTGTTAGGTCAGTTGTTGGGACGGGTACGTTGAGGGGCGCAGGTCCTTGATCCTGATGGTGTTACCATATGGAATGCGCATGCTCCCTCCACTGTCGCGCTTACGCGGGCAGATGACGTATGTTCCAAGTGTGGTGTAAGGCGGGGGGCCAGGACTCAGTCTCCTGCCCCCTGGTTGCTGTCCTTAGTTACCTCCAGTCTCTCCTTGATAGACTGTCGGCTTCGACGGTGAGGGTATATGCAGCAGCTATATCCTCCTATCATGAGGGGTTTGAGGGGATGTCTTGTTCAGCCACCCTCTTGTGAGGCGTTTCCTGCTTGGCGCTCGACGCGTTAAGCCGGTGCAACGCTCCTTGGCTCTGACTTGGGATCTTCAATTGGTCCTCGGTCGGTTGTCCTTGGCCCCGTTTGAGCCGCTCGAGCGGGCGCCGTTGGGACAGCTGTCCTTCAGGACCGCGTTCCTTCTGGCTGTCACTTCCGCTAAACGCGTAGGTGAGCTCTGTGCTCTCTCGGTACGTCCAGAGTGCCTGTCTTTTCGGACCGATTGCGGTGTCACTCTGCGACCTAATCCTGCTTTCGTGCCTAAGAATATCCGGAGTTCCTTCCGCTCCCGGGATATTGTGGTTCAGGCGTTTCGTCCTCCTCCTCACACTGGTGAGTTAGATGCGGGCCTTCACCTGTCATGTCCAGTCCGTGCTTGGGGATTTACCTCAGCCGTACTCAGGATTTCAGGGTTACCGACCAGCTTTTTGTCTGTTACGGTGGGGCTCGTGCTGGTAAGGCACTGTCGGAGCAGCGCCTGTCCCATTGGTTGTGCGAGGGTGTTACCCTCTGCTACACGCTGGCTGGGCAGGATCCCCCTGGGGGCGTCAGGGCGCACTCCACTCGTGGGGTGGCTGCCTCTGCCGCTCTCCTGGGTGGGGCCTCGGTGGAGGCCATCTGTGCTGCAGCTTCATGGTCCTCCCCGGGCTCCTTTGTAAGGTTTTTCCTCATGGACATGACCGGGGGTTCTGTCTCCCAGGCGGTTCTGGGGTCTGTGGCCTTTCCTGCTTCCCGTCCTTTGGTCGGGTAGCAGGAGTGTATGGGTATGGGCCGCAGTGTGTTGAGTCACACGTGGTTCCGCCTGTACGGTGTGTTCAAGGGGTTCTGGCTCCCTCTTGTTCGCATTCAGGTGGAGTTGACTGCGCCCCCCCTTCGTTAGGAAGGATGGGGTGACAGGGCTCCCCGCACCCCTTGATGTGGGCTTACGGGTCCTCAGGGGGTACATCTGTCGGGTCTCGCACCCGCTCTTCCCCATTATCTCGTAAGGCTCAGAGCGGGAGCGATGCCATACGAAATATAACGATAGGTTATGTAGATAACCTAGTTATATTAGTATAGGCTAAGCTCCCGCTCTGCGCGCCCTGAGTTCCCTCTTGAGGGATCTTTTCCTGGGACGGGTTTTTGGCGAGGAAGGGTGTGTCATGACCAGAGTCATGATTATATGGGTGGTACCACCATAAGGGGCGGGGCCCCATACAGGTGGGGTGCATGTGTTTTTGTTCGTGGGAGATACATTAGGTATCACAGGCGATATAGAGTATCTCGTAAGGCTCAGAGCGGGAGCTTAGCCTATACTAATATAACTAGGTTATCTACATAACCTATCGTTAACAGGTAGAACACAGGATGTAGTTAACAGGTAGAACACAGGATGTAGTTAACAGGTAGAACACAGGATGTAGTTAACAGGTAGAACACAGGATGTAGTTAACAGGTAGAACACAGGATGTGATGTAGTTTTAACAGGTAGAACACAGGATGTGATGTAGTTTTAACAGGTAGAACACAGGATGTAGTTAACAGGTAGAACACAGGATGTAGTTAACAGGTAGAACACAGGATGTAGTTAACAGGTAGAACACAGGATGTGATGTAGTTTTAACAGGTAGAACACAGGATGTGATGTAGTTTTAACAGGTAGAACACAGGATGTAGTTAACAGGTAGAACACAGGATGTAGTTAACAGGTAGAACACAGGATGTGATGTACTATAGTCCATGTGCTATAGGGAGGTGTCATGTCATTGCTGTTTCCAGACCCCGTCCACCTCGCAAAATTGCAACGTATTTCCCGATTGCCCATTTTCTAAATCGTCTCGTTTATTAAAAACAAATTAAGCATGAACATTTGCATCGTGTACCTTTCTGTGCGTATTCATCCACAATCTATAGCTCAACATGAAAATATTCGCAATTAATCGTAAACTTAAAAAAAAATATTCAACCAGAAATGCTTAAACAATAATGTTAGTGATAGAAGGGAACGCATTTTGTGCAAAAATGGAAAGCTTTTCAATGTCCATGAGGCAGAATTGTTACAATAGCCGATAATCCATTTTCCCAATGATAAATCCCCACACGAGTGGACCTCGCGGGCGGTCCAGGGTGACGTCAGACTACACCTCCCTATAGGGGTGGACCTCGCGGGCGGTCCAGGGTGACATCAGATTACACCTCCCTATAGGGGTGGACCTCGCGGGCGGTCCAGAGTGACGTCAGACTACACCTCCCTATAGGGGTGGACCTCGCGGGCGGTCCAGAGTGACGTCAGATACACCTCCCTATAGGGGTGGACCTCGCGGGCGCCCCACAGTGACGTCAGACTACACCTCCCTATAGGGGTGGACCTCGCGGGCGCTCCACAGTGACGTCAGACTACACCTCCCTATAGGGGTGGACCTCGCGGGCGGTCCAGAGTGACGTCAGACTACACCTCCCTATAGGGGTGGACCTCGCGGGCGCTCCACAGTGACGTCAGACTACACCTCCCTATAGGGGTGGACCTCGCGGGCGGTCCAGAGTGACGTCAGACTACACCTCCCTATAGGGGTGGACCTCGCGGGCGCCCCAGAGTGACGTCAGACTACACCTCCCTATAGGGGTGGACCTCGCGGGCGGTCCAGAGTGACATCAGACTACACCTCCCTATAGGGGTGGACCTCGCGGGTGGTGCACAGTGACGTCAGACTACACCTCCCTATAGGGGTGGACCTCGCGGGCGGTCCAGAGTGACGTCAGACTACACCTCCCTATAGGGGTGGACCTTGCGGGCGGTCCAGAGTGACGTCAGACTACACCTCCCTATAGGGGTGGACCTCGCGGGCGGTCCAGAATGACGTCAGACTACACCTCCCTATAGGGGTGGACCTCGCGGGCGATCCAGAGTGACATCAGACTACACCTCCCTATAGGGGTGGACCTCACGGGCGCTCCAGAGTGACGTCAGACTACAGTACACCTCCCTATAGGGGTGGACCTCGCGGGCGCTCCAGAGTGACGTCAGACTACACCTCCCTATACGGGTGGACCTCGCGGGCGCTCCACAGTGACGTCAGACTACACCTCCCTATAGGGGTGGACCTCGCGGGCGCTCCACAGTGACGTCAGACTACACCTCCCTATAGGGGTGGACCTCGCGGGCGGTCCAGAGTGACGTCAGACTACACCTCCCTATACGGGTGGACCTCGCGGGCGGTCCAGAGTGACATCAGACTACACCTCCCTATAGGGGTGGACCTCGCGGGCGGTGCACAGTGACGTCAGACTACACCTCCCTATAGGGGTGGACCTCGCGGGCGCTCCAGAGTGACGTCAGACTACACCTCCCTATAGGGGTGGACCTCGCAGGCGGTGCACAGTGACGTCAGACTCCACCTCCCTATAGGGGTGGACCTCGCGGGCGCTCCAGAGTGACGTCAGACTACACCTCCCTATAGGGGTGGACCTCGCGGGCGGTCCAGAGTGACGTCAGACTACAACTCCCTATACGGGTGGACCTCGCGGGCGCTCCACAGTGACGTCAGACTACACCTCCCTATAGGGGTGGACCTCGCGGGCGCTCCACAGTGACATCAGACTACACCTCCCTATAGGGGTGGACCTCGCGGGCAGTCCAGAGTGACGTCAGACTACACCTCCATATACGGGTGGACCTTGCGGGCACTCCACAGTGACGTCAGACTACACCTCCCTATAGGGGTGGACCTCGCGGGCGCTCCACAGTGACGTCAGACTACACCTCCCTACTACAGTATGGAGAGTACACAGCAACCTAATGACATTAACAGGATCATCTATAGAAGTGTTGAAGCCCCAATCCACAATTCTTTGACTATATATTCATATTCAGCTACGAGGAATATGCATTTCTTTTGTAGATGGAAAATATGCTTTCTTAACCCTTTCACTACCACACTACTAACGCGCGCATACAATTTGGTCATGACGTCATCGGCGAATAGGTCTATTGGCACATGGGTTACAGTTACTTATTTGTAATCAGATGACTGTAACCTTGTTAGGCCTACATGTAATCCTTCCTTACCGTCTGTGGGAGCTGACACAGGTATGTAGGTGTCTTTAACGGGAGCTCCTGTGTAGATCTCAGCCGGTAACCGGTAGTCAGGCATGCGCTTCCTCTTGGAGCTGTGGGTGTCATTGGAGAATTTGCTTTGGTTACGTTATTTGAGCCCCTGTTTATAAGATAGGACCCTTGTCAATTACAATGTGAATTATGAGTGTAATAATTATTTACAAATGATCAATAATTCATTCAAGTGAAATCTTTACCAGTTTTTCATAGTCTATTAAATAAGTTGTCAAATGGTATTGGGGGAGGGGGGGGGGGTTGTATACAATTTCAGATTCAGATGATTTTATTGTCACAGCTTTTTTAAATGTACATACATTCAGAAAAACGTGAGATGCTTGTTTTTCCTGACTCCTCGACCGTAGTAGATTTGTAAACATAATACACATTAACGTATATTTTATCTATACAAACTATAACTATAATAAACTATAACTATAAACTAAATAAACGATAAACTATAAACTCAATAAGCTACTGTACAAAAAAATATATAACTATAAACTAACCATAATACACAACGTATCTATCCGCGTAGCTAATGATGCTAATGATGGAGCATCGCCGTCGGTTGTGTGATAGTAAAGGGCTAACCTTCTGTATTGTCACAAGTGGAAGGGTGAGCCTATTGAGATACCCCTTATCTCCTGTACCTACTGTACTCCACCACGAAAACAACTTGTACACCCACACCTGACCGGGTCCCGCCTCTATGGAGGCGTAGCCTATAAGACCATGGCCATGGTCACCAACACACCCTTCCTCGCCAAAATCCCGTTCCAGTAAAAGATCCCTCAAAAGTGAACTCAGGGCCGCTTAAGAGCGGGACGCTCAGCCAATACTCATATAACTAGGTTATATACATAACCTATCGTTATATTTCGTATCTGGCTTATCGCGTCCCGCTCTTAAGCCTATTGAGATATGGGTTAGAGCGGACGCGAGACCCGACAGATGTACCCCCTGAGGACCCGCAAGCCCACATCAAGGGGTTCGGGGAGCCCTGTCACCCCATCCTTCCTAATGAAGGGGGGGTGCAGTCAACTCCACCTGAGTGCGAGCAAGAGGGAACTAGAACCCCTTGAACACACAGCACAGGCGGAACCACGTGTGACGTAACACACTGTGGCCCATACCCACACACTCCTGCTACCCTACCAAAGGACGGGAAGCAGGAAATGCCACAGACCCCAGAACCGCCTGGGAGACAGAACCCCCGGTCATGTCCATGAGGTAAAACCTTACACAGGGGCCCGGGGAGGACCATGAAGCTGCAGCACAGATGGCCTCCACCAAGGCCCCACCCAGGAGAGCGGCAGAGGCACCACCCCACGAGTGGAGAGCGCCCTGACGCCCCCAGGGGGATCCTGCCCAGCCAACGTGTAGCAGAGGGCAATGCCCTCGCACAACCAATGGGACAGGCGCTGTTTCGACAGTGCCTTACCGGCACGAGAACCACCATGACAGACAAAAGCTGAACGGTGACCCTGAGGTCCTGAGTACGGCTGAGGTAAATTCCCAAAGCACGGACCGGACATGACAGGTGAAGGCCCGCATATAACTCACTAGCGTGAGGAGGAGGACGAAACGCCTGAACCACAATATCCCGGGAGCGGAAGGAACTCCGGATATTCTTAGGCATGAAAGCAGGATTAGGTCGCAGAGAGGCCCCGCAATCGCCCGAAAAGACAGGCACTCTGGACGTACCGAAAGAGCACAGAGCTCACTCACGCGTTTAGCGGAAGTGACAGCCAGCAGGAACGCGGTCTTGAAAGACAGCTGTTCCAACGGCGCCTGCTCGAGCGGCTCAAACGGGGCCAAGGACAACCGACCGAGGACCAATTGAAGATCCCAAGTCGGAGCCAAGGAGCGTTGCACCGGCTTAACGCGTCGAGCGCCCAGCACGAAACGCTTCACAAGAGGGTGGCTGAACAAGACATCCCCTCAAATCCCTCATGATAGGAGGATATAGCTGCTGCATATACCCTCACCGTCGAAGCCGACAGTCTATCAAGGAGAGACTGGAGGTAACTAAGGACAGCATCCAGGGGGCAGGAGACTGGGTCCCGGCCCCCCGCCTTACACCACACTTGGAACATACGTCATCTGCCCGCGTAAGCGCAACAGTGGAGGGAGCATGCGCCCTCCGGATGGTATCACCATCAGGATCAAGAACCTGCGCCCCTCAACGTACCCGTCCCAACAACTGACCTAACAGATGTATGGGGAAGAATCCCAGGCGGCACGGCATTGGTCCCAGACCTGCCTGGCTATGTCCAGACGTAATCCCCACCCGTCAGGATGAGGACCGCCCTGCGACAGTACACTTGTACCCACAGTCACCCTGCCGGGGATGTGGGGAGCCCTCAGGCCGCGCAGATGGAGGACGCCCATAGCCAGCCGCCCGCCGCCTGGTGCAGACAGGGGGAGCGTACTCCTCCCTGTCTGTCGATATACGACACTGACGTCGTGTTGTCCGTCCTGATCAACACCGTGTGAGGACCAGAAGGACCGCTTTCAATACCAACACATTGAACGTAGCGCAGACAGGGCAGCATGGTTTGCCAGCTGCCCCCTACTGCGTTGGCCCGACGCGTCACCAGCGATGGAGGCGTCGGTTAAAAAACGTGACGTGAGACAGTTATAACCGTCCTAGGATGGAACCTCCCGAGCGTGTTGACAACACGCTCTGAGAGGGATGCCCATAGCCCTCCAACCGTTGACTGGGAAGAGGAGTACTCTACTTCCCGTCTACAGCAAACCCCAGGCTGGTAGGGACCTGCCTGGTACGAGACCTGACGATCCACCTTGACCGCGAAGGACCAGAACGTCGTCAGGGCAGAATACACTCCGTAACCCCTGACGATGCAGCGGCCCCAGTGCGGCCTCCACGCACTTGGTGAAGATGCGGGGAGCCAGAGAAAAACCGAACGGCAGCCTCTGGTACTCATACGCTAACCCTGCAAAGGAAGCGTAGGTAAGCCCTAGGATGGAAGATCGGAGATGCGCATACGCATCCTACAGGTCTATGGAGGAGAACCAGACCCCCACCTGACAGTGTTCAACAGGTAGGAGACGATCCAAAAAATGCTGAACCTTCCCATGGGACAGGTCCAGCCTGGGTCTGACACCCCCCCCTCCTGATTTCTCAGGCACCAGAGAACACCGGGAGGAGAACGCCACAACGATGGCTTGCTTCGTCCACAGAGATTGGATCTCGTGGACCAGAGCTGTCACTGCTGGAGACCCTGCCAATAGGGTCTGTACCAAACCCGAAAACGGGTGGGGTTGTGTAAACACAAGTCCCCGCCTCAGCGTTCTCTCCATCCACCTCAACATATGGTACTGCCGTATTCATATGTGATGACACTCCCAACGCACCCGCCGCCATGTGGCGCAGGCCCGCCAGGAACTGTAGATAGTTGGCCCGGTCCCACCCGCTGTGCGTAGCCAACCCTGGAACCGTGCGAGCAGAGCGTTCCGTGTCGGGACATCTGACCCTGACACCACCCATGAGGCAATCGCACCCAAGGGGGGACCCCGACAGAAAGGGCCGGTTTGATACGGGGGGCTTTCTAGGTGAAAAAAGCCCCCCCACTGAACACCCCTCCAGAACATGCTGAGGAGTTGTTCTGCAGCCGGACATGCAAGGTGTAAGGACCCCATGGGTTCCTACACACCGTAGCCCTGCAGTGATATTACTACCACCCAAATCACGTGTGCCTGCGAGACCACTGCCAATCTTTCAGGAGTGGGAGGCACCAACATGATACCTGGCCTGGCGAAGGCGAGGCCGGGGAAGCCCGCACTGTGTGCCTCAAAAGGTTTCGAGCCCCCCTGCTGACAACACTTATAGTTGACAGACGTAACACCAGGCTCAACCAACACAGCTTATGGTGTGGGAGCCGCTTGACAGCACAACATTCTCACGGACAGACCCAGGCTCAGCCATCAACTGGGTGTCAGCCCCCATGAGAAGCGAAAAGTGGGGCCGCCCGCGCTTCAACGAAGGCACGCGGCCCGCAGCCAAAGGAAACAATCAGAGCCCACTTTTTCCGCTGGTGTTGGGGGAGGGAGTGATCGGAGAGCGGGCTGCTCGCGGCAGGACGGTGACGGCTTGTTGTTCAAGCCGAACCCATCCAACATGGCCGATCCCTTGGTCGCCAAGGCTGTCGGCCTTGTGGACACCTGTTGATTCAACGCCCAGGATACCTCTGGCGGGGGAAAACATGGCCGCCTGTCGAGGGCCTCGTCATCGCCGCTGACGAGGCCATGCTCTCTCTTCTTCTGGCTGCGCGGTGTGAGGCGGTGTGGGGCCTAGGACAATACCGCCCGCGCTCCAGCAGAAGACCAAAATCCCCTGCGGAGAGGGGAACCCTGAGTGGTTATAGCTTGCGGCTAGGTCAAAGCTAATAACGTCAACAACCTCGCGCGATGTGTCGACGTCGGCTGGCCCTCAAGGCCCCGCCACCAGACACCATTTTTTTTATAGAAAAAACAGCAATTCGAACACAGTTCTAATCGCTGCCAATTCCATACCGTGGCGGTACAGGCTTTAGCAGCCCACCAGCCACTCGCCAGGCCGACCCACCCATGGCGTCGGCCGGGCGGGGCACTGTTTCAATATGTCAAAAGCAAAGGACTGATGTTAACACGGAGCACCATTGGTGGTTGCAAGCAGCAACCTCCACTGTGGTGTGCACCATGAAAGGGTTAAATGAATAAAAGAACTAAACCACAAAATACTGTAGAATGAGCAAACCCATATACACAACGTTAAGGGGAGGCGGACCAGAGCGAACTAGTCCCGCCTTCATTCAAAATATTCACAACAGCACACCAGCCCTAGCTTAGCCCATTTACCAAAAAAGGTAAACAAAGCCCCCCCGCATACTCCCCCAATAGACACCGATTGACCGTCAGCATGAATGGTTGAGAGGAGAGAAAGCTGTAGCATAGACAGACCTTCTCATAGCAGAGTGACAGAACAAAACAGTAACCCACTACACTACTACAGCCTAGCGCAGGGGTGGCCAACCCGCGGCTCGCGAGCCGCATGCGGCTCTTTGCCCGTCAATGTGCGGCTCTTCCATCCATAAAAAAAAATGTTTTTTTTTATTTTTTTTTTACTTTTTTTTTTTTTTTACTTTTTTTTTTTGTATGTCACTCATTCCATAAGGACGTAGAATAAACATTTACAATTTTTTTTTAAATGGTCCATTTGCATGTTCTTGGTATCTGAATCTAGGGACATATATGGATCAGTGTCAGAAATAGTGTGTCTGTTACTAGGCTTGAGTAAATTGTAATGAACCAAAGGAGAATATCAATTCTATTTAAAAAAAAAATTATCTTTGACTGTAAATAACACCATGCTAAAATTGACCAGACCTGAAAAATTTAAGCAAATGAATAAAGGGAAGATGATTAAACAGAAGGTTTTGTAGATACAGTACTGAATTCTGCCATCTTTTTTATAATGTAAATTTCTCCACCATTTTTCATCATATTGCAACACCGTTTTTTGCAAGACGTTCACAGAAAGGTAGAGAAACGAACTGCGTTCTGTTTTATGGCAATAACGTTCAGGTTTGTGGGAGATAATCCCAAAAAATAAGAGAAATTAAAAAGTAAATCCAGAAGTCAGATGATTGACAGGGGCTGGTGTGAGCTGGGTAGGGTAGTTTTTCGAAATTTGAAAGCCCTGAGTCTCTTCCTTCAAAAGACTACACTCACTTTTGGCTGTGCCACTTCCTCCTGTCAATATGCGCCGGTTTCCGACTCAATGCCCTGAGATTTCTATAATCTTATATTTCACTAATAACAGTTAAAATAATTGGTAAACAAACATAATGCTAAAAATATACACTTTTACTGTATATCTCGGGCTTAAGAGGTTAACCCTGTGAGGCCCAAATTAAAAAGAAATTAGCAACTTCAGAGGCCAGAGGGTGGGACATATAAACACATTTACTATCAAATAGCATTGTGAGGCTGAACAACAGGACCAATTGACTATACATGTGCTTAAAGGGGAACTATCTTATAAATGGCTTTTTTCAGTGTTTACCATTGTTTCTTAGCTATGTGGACTTATATTAATAGGATATATGTCTCTAATTCTCATATTGGCGAATTCTTCCAATTCTCCTCTCACAATATTCACCCTCACTGAACTGAGTCATCTGAAAATGTGCATATCTGTGATGTCAGAGATTTCTCAGCTGCATAATAATGTGGCAGTTGATGTGGCAGTTGGCACCAGGCCACACAGTGGTTGGAGCCCAGCCTCAAAACGGCTTAAGATCTTGAGGTAGAAAAATTCGGTTTTTAGTACTTGATTAGAAATACAAAACAATGCATTTTTTTTGAAAAAAACCTAGGTGTTCCATAGACTCACAGGAATTGTGTAAAAGTGCCCAAATAGTGAAAGAAATAGTAAAATAGTTCCCCTTTAACATTTTTTAAATAAACATTGTTTTTTTAAATGGCTAAAAGTGATTTTGTAATTTTGCAACCGTGGGTCTCACAGGGTACTTTTAACCCTGTGAGGCCCAAATAAAAAAGACATTAGCAACTTCAGAGGCCAGAGGGTGAGACCTATAAACACATGAAGGGTGCCGTGACTGAAAAAAAAGGTTGAGAAACGCTGGTATATGGTGTGGCTCTTTGTGGTACCACAGTCATTTTTTTGTGGCTCTTAGTCTCTGACTGGTTGGCCACCCCTGGCCTAGCGTGAGGCGATGTGGAACCCAGATCAACAACCGCCTGCGCACAAACACACAACATGTTTTACAATGTCGGCTGGACCCATAGCCCCACTACCCGACGCCAATGTGGATAGGAACCAGCCAGCTGAGCCATAACCCGGCGTTAAGTCCCATCCTGCAGTAGTATAGCTCTACTGCTACACCGCCGAGCTCACGCATCGGCTCCCAGGTGGGGACACCGTTCAACAGACCCCGCCAGAACACAAAGGTAACGTACCTGGCTAGGCTACCTAGCCACGGCCTACCCTGTTGTCAACCCATTTACCCGTAAAAAGGTAAATAGGACTCAGCAAAACCCCCACAACAGCTACCGACTGACCTTCATTGATGAACCGGGCAAGAGGAGGGCAACATCTCACGGCGGAGACATTAGAACAGCGTAGCAGTAGTGTTCAGCATGTAGCATTAGTATTAGCATGTAGCTAGCATTAGTTGTTTAACAGCACGCTTGCAGGACCGTTTGGAACCCGTTCACCGCAGTGAACGTTCACCAAACCATCCCCCCCTGGCGCCGACACACAACATGGTTGTGTAACAAACAACCCAGCATTACTAACACTAATACCTGTGCCTGATGACACAGGGCTCCCCGTTGTACATGTACACTGCCCCTCGATCTGCTGTCGTCAGACGAGGAAACATCAACATAGGCCCGTCGTGTCGCTGAAACATGCTTCGAAGATGCCAGGGGCCAGCAAACCTCCGGTAAGCTTTCAACATTACGCCATTCCTCCAATCTTTTTCATACTACTAGTTACATAAGGTGCACTGCATCCAATATGATGGAACGAAAATAGAGGAAGGGTGTGTTGGTGACCATTGCCATGGTCTTATAGGCTACGCCTCCATAGAGGCGGGACCCGGTCAGGTGTGGGTGTACAAGTTGTTTTCGTGGTGGAGTACAGTAGGTACAGGAGATAAGGGGTATCTCAATAGGCTTAAGAGCGGGACGCGATAAGCCAGATACGAAATATAACCGGCTGTCGTGTGGCAGTGAAAGAGGGTTAACTTGATTACGAGTCATACAAATACATTTGATTTGATTTGATTTGTACAGTACACACAGTACCTGGATTGGCAGCCCTCCTTCCCCGCGAAGCTACTGCAGATCAGACCCCCGACAACGAGAAGGGTGGACCCTCCCCAGCCAATGAACACGCCCACTCCTATTTCAAACCTGAGAATCAATACACAGTACAAAACATGATGCTTTAGATCAGATCAGATTCAAATGTATTGACATCGTGCAGCACAAGTACAGTACAACCAAAAGAAGTCTGGCACCCAACCAGAGTGTAAATGTAACAGTAAAGTGCAACAGCACAATGTACAGGTGATTAAACTGGGTATAAAATATATAAATGAGTACTACTGAGTAATAGTGCTAATCAGATGTATGTACAGCGTTGTAGCATTAATATGTACAGTGATACAGGTATAAAGACACTATGGTAGTAAGTCATACTGGCCAGCAGCGTAACTATCTACAGATATCTAAAAGTATTATGTGCAGGTATGTACAGACAGGTGTGGATAGATATATACGGTGAGAATAAATATATATATACGGTATATACAGCATGCTATCATACAGAGCTATGGGTTATATGCAGGTGGAGAAGTATATAGAGGTGTTATATGCAGGTATGTTCAGACAAATATCGATGCTGTAAATATAAATGTAAATATGCTGTATATACAGCACTGTTGTACATGCTATTAGAGTATATGGGCAGTATGAGGTGGGTAGCTATGATTATTATCATTACTATGATTACAGTGTAGGGCAGTTGTAGACAGTGAAAACAGTAGGTAGTTATGATTACAGTGTAGGGCAGTTGTAGACAGTGAAAACAGTAGGTAGTTATGATTACAGTGTAGGGCAGTTGTAGACAGTGAAAACAGTAGGTAGTTATGATTACAGTGTAGGGCAGTTGTAGACAGTGAAAGCTGTAGGTAAGGTATGACTTGAGTATAGGCAACAGAGTTCAGAGTCAGCCTATAGGGTGTCATCATATAACTGTGACATGTAGTTATATATCGTATTTGCTTTCGCGTCCCGCTCTGAGCCTTATGAGATACCCCTTATCTCCTATGATACCTATTGTATCAAACGAAACAACTACATGCACCCCACCTGTATGGGGCCCCGCCCCTATGGTGGCATAGCCCATATAACCGTGACTCTGGTCACCAAACACCCTTCCTCTATTTTCGTCCCAGCGTACTGGCTGCGTGCACCATACGTAACTAGCAGGATGAAAAAGATCAGAGTCATAATGTTGAAAGCTTACCGGAGGTTGCTGGCCCCTGGCATCTTCGACGCATGTTTTCGGCGACACGACGGGCCTATGTTGATGTTCCTCGTTTGGTGACAGCACATCGAGGTTCAGCTGTACAAGATTGGCTGTCGGGCCAGCTTGTACTCAGGTAGGCCCTGTGTCTTCAGGCATGGGTATTAGTGTTAGTAATGCTGGTTTGTTTTGTTACACAACCATGTTGTGTGTTGGCGCCGGGGGCAGGATGGTTTGGTGAACGTTCACTGCAGGGAACGGTTTCCAAGCTGTCTTGGGCGTGCTACTAAACATCTAATGCTATGCTACATGCTATCGCTAATGCCACATGCTATTACTACTGCTAACTGCTACGCTGTTCTAATGTCTCCGCCGTGAGATGTTGTCACTTCTCCCACCTCTTGCCCGGTTCATCAATGAAGGTCAGTCGGTAGCTGTTGTGGTTTTTTTTGCTGAGTCCTATTTACCTTTTTTCGGGTAAATGGGTTGACAACAGGGTAGGCCGTGACTAGGTTGCCTAGCCAGGTATGTTACCTTGTGTTCCGGCGGGGTCTGTTGAATGGTGTCCCCATCTGGGGCGATGCGTGAGCTCGGCGGTGTAGCAGTAGAGCTATATTACTGCAGGATGGGACTTGACGGCGGGTTATGGCTCAGCTGGCTAGTTCCCATCCATATTGGCGTCGGGTAGTGGGGCTATGGGTCCAGCCGACATGGTAAACATGTTGCGTGTCTGTGCGCAGGCGTTTGTTGACCTGGGTCCCACATCGCCTCACGCTAGGCTGTAGTATAAGGGCAGGGCCGCCTGGGAGAAATGTGAGGCCCTGTGCGAATTTAGACGCGAGGCCCCCCACCCCCTGAGGCGGCCCTGTGTAGTGGGCTATTGTTTCGTTCTGTCACTCTGCTATGAGAAGGTCTGTCTTGCTACAGTTTTCTCTCCTCTCAACCATTCATACTGACGGTCAATCGGTATACTGGGGGAGTAGTGCGGGGGGGGGGCTTTGTTTACTTTTTTTTGGTAAATGGGCTAAACTAGGGCTGGTGTGCTGTTGTGAATATTTTGAATGAAGGCGGGACTAGTTCGCTCTGGTCCGCCTCCCCTTAACTTTGTGTGTATGGGTTTGCTCATTCTACAGTATTTTGTGGTTTAGTTCTTTTATTCATTTAACCCTTTCATGGTGCACACCACAGTGGAGGTTGCTGTTTGCAATCACCACTGGTGCTCCGTGTTAACATCAGTCCTTTGTTTTTGACATATTGAAACAGTGCCCCGCCCGGCCGACGCCATGGGTGGGTCGGCCTGGCGAGTGGCTGGTGGGCTGTTAAGGCTTGTACCGCCACGGTATGGAATTGGCAACGATTAGAACTGTGTTCGAATTGCTGTTTTTTTCTATTAAAAAAATGGTGTCTGGTGGAGGGGCCTTGAGGGCCAGCCGACGTCGACACATCGCGCGAGGTTGTTGACGTTATTAGCTTTGACCCAGCCGCAAGCTATAACCGCTCAGGGTTCCCCTCTCCACAGGGGATTTTGGTCTTCTGCTGGAGCGCGGGCGGTATTGTCCTAGGCCCTACACCGCCTCACACCGCGCAGCCAGAAGAAGAGAGAGCACGGCCTCGTCAGCGGCGATGACGAGGCCCTCGACAGGCGGCCATGTTTTCCCCCGCCGGAGGTATCCTGGGCGTTGATTCGACAGGTGTCCACAAGGCCGACAGCCTTGGCGGCCGAGGGATCGGCCATGTAGGATGGGTTCGGCTTGAACAAACAAGCCGTCACCGTCCTGCCGCGAGCAGCCCGCTCTCCGATCACTCCCTTCCCCAACACCAGCGGAAGAAGTGGGCTCTGATTGTTTCCTTTGGCTGCGGGCCGCGTGCCTTCGTTGATGCGCGGGCGGCCCCCCTTTCGCTTCTCATGGGGACAGGGGCTGACACCCAGTTGATGGCTGAGCCTGGGTCTGTCCGTGAGAATGTTGTGCTGTCAAGCGGTTCCCACACCTTGAACTGTGTTGGTTGAGCCTGGTGTTACGTCTGTCAACTTAAGTGTTGTCAGCAGGGAGGCTCGAAACCTTTTGAGGCACACAGTGCGGGCTTCCCCGGCCTCGCCTTCGCCAGGCCAGGTATCATGTTGGTGCCTCCCACTCCTGAAATATTGGCAAGTGGTCGCAGCTCACATGATTTGGGGTGGTAGTAATATCACTGCAGGGCTACGGTGTGTAGGAACCTATGGGGGCCTTACACCTTGCATGTCCGGCTGCAGAACAACTCCTCAGCATGTTCTGGAGGGGTGTTCAGTGGGGGGGCTTTTTTCATCGGAAGCCCCCCGTATCAGACCGGCCCTTTCTGTCGGGGTTCCCCCTTGGGTGCGATTGCCTCGTGGGTGGTGTCAGGGTCAGATGTTCCGACACGGAACGCGCTGCTCGCACGGTTCCAGGGTTGGCTACGCACAGGGGGGGGGACCGGGCCAACTATCTACAGTTCCTGGCGGACCTGCGCCACGTGACGGCGGGTGCGTTGGGAGTGTCGTCACATATGACTACGGCAGTACCATATGTCGAGGTGGATGGAGAGAATGGTGCGGCGGGGACTTGTATTACACAACCCCACCCGTTTTCAGGTTTGGTACAGACCCCATTGTCAGGGTCTCCAGCAGTGACAGCTCTGGTCAACGAGATCCAATCTCTGTGGACGAAGCAAGCCATCGTCGTGGCGTTCTCCTCCCGGTGTTCTCTGCCTGAGAAGTCGGGAGGGAGGGGTGTAAGACCCAGGCTGGACCTGTCCCATGGGAAGGTTCAGCATTTTTTGGATCGTCTCCTACCTGTTGAACACTGTCAGGTGGGGGTCTGGTTCTCCTCCATAGACCTGTAGGATGCGTATGCGCATCTCCGATCTTCCATCCTAGGGCTTACCTACGCTTCCTTTGCAGGGTTAGCGTATGAGTACCAGAGGCTGCCGTTCGGTTTTCTCTGGCTCCCCGCATCTTCACCAAGTGCGTGGAGGCCGCACTGGGGCCTCTGCGTGGTCAGGGGTTACGGAGTGTTCTGCCCTGATGACGTTCTGGTCCTTCGCGGTCAAGGTGGATCGTCAGGTCTCGTACCAGGCAGGTCTCTACCAGCCTGGGGTTGTTGTAGACTGGATGTAGAGTACTCCTCTTCCCAGTCAACGGTTGGAGGGCTATGGGCATCCATCTCAGAGCGTGTTGTCAACACGCTCGGGAGGTTCCGTCCTAGGACGGTTACGGCGCTGTCTCACGTCGCGTTTTCACCGACGCCTCCCTCGCTGGTGACGCGTCGGGCCAACGCAGTAGGGGGCAGCTGGCGAACCATGCTGCCCGGTCTGCGCTACGTTCAATGTGTTGGTGTTGAAAGCGGTCCTTCTGGTCCACAAATGGTGTTGATCAGGACGGACGATACGACGTCAGTGTCGTGTATCGACAGACAGGGAGGAGTACGCTCCCCCTGTCTGCACCAGGCGGCGGGCGGCTGGCTATCTCAGGGAGAATGTGGGTGCAGGTGTACTGTCGCGGGGCGGTCCTCATCCTGACGGGTGAGGATTACGTCTGGACATGGCCAGGCAGGTCTGGGACCGATGCCGTGCCGCCAGGGATTCTTCCCCATACATCTGTTAGGTCAGTTGTTGGGACGGGTACGTTGAGGGGCGCAGGTTCTTGATCCTGATGGTGTTACCATCCGGAATGCGCATGCTCCCTCCACTGTCGCGCTTACGCGGGCAGATGACGTATGTTCCAAGTGTGGTGTAAGGCGGGGGGCGGGACTCAGTCTCCTGCCCCCTGGATGCTGTCCTTAGTTACCTCCAGTCTCTCCTTGGTAGACTGTCGGCTTCGACGGTGAGGGTATATGCAGCAGCTATATCCTCCTATCATGAGGGGTTTGAGGGGATGTCTTGTTCAGCCACCCTCTTGTGAAGCGTTTCCTGCTTGGCGTTCGACGCGTTAAGCCGGTGCAACGCTCCTTGGCTCCGACTTGGGATCTTCAATTGGTCCTCGGTCGGTTGTCCTTGGCCCCGTTTGAGCCGCTCGAGCAGGCGCCGTTGGGACAGCTGTCCTTCAAGACCGCGTTCCTACTGGCTGTCACTTCCGCTAAACGCGTAGGTGAGCTCTGTGCTCTCTCGGTACGTCCAGAGTGCCTGTCTTTTCGGACCGATTGCGGTGCCACTCTGCGACCTAATCCTGCTTTCGTGCCTAAGAATATCCGGAGTTCCTTCCGCTCCCGGGATATTGTGGTTCAGGCGTTTGGTCCTCCTCCTCACACTAGTGAGTTAGATGCGGGCCTTCACCTGTCATGTCCAGTCCGTGCTTTGGGGATTTACCTCAGCCGTACTCAGGACTTCAGGGTTACCGACCAGCTTTTTGTCTGTTACGGTGGGGCTCGTGCTGGTAAGGCACTGTCGAAGCAGCGCCTGTCCCATTGGTTGTGCGAGGGCATTACCCTCTGCTACATGTTGGCTGGGCAGGATCCCCCTGGGGGCGTCAGGGCGCACTCCACTCGTGGGGTGGCTGCTTCTGCCGCTCTCCTGGGTGGGGCCTCGGTGGAGGACATCTGTGCTGCAGCTTCATGGTCCTCCCCGGGTCCCTTTGTAAGGTTTTACCTCATGGACATGACCGGGGGTTCTGTCTCCCAGGCGGTTCTGGGGTCTGTGGCCTTTCCTGCTTCTCGTCCTTGGTCGGGTAGCAGGAGTGTATGGGTATGGGCCACAGTGTGTTGAGTCACACGTGGTTCCGCCTGTACGGTGTGTTCAAGGGGTTCTGGTTCCCTCTTGTTCGCATTCAGGTGGAGTTGACTGCGCCCCCCCTTCATTAGGAAGGATGGGGTGACATGGCTCCCCGCACCCCTTGATGTGGGCTTACGGGTCCTCAGGGGGTACATTTGTCGGGTCTCGCGTCCGCTCTTCCCCATATCTCATAAGGCTCAGAGCGGGACGCGAAAGCAAATACGATATATAACGATAGGTTATGTAGATAACCTAGTTATATTAGTATTGGCTGAGCGTCCCGCTCTGCGCGGCCCTGAGTTCCCTCTTGAGGGATCTTTTCCTGGGACGGGATTTGGCGAGGAAGGGTGTTTGGTGACCAGAGTCACGGTTATATGGGCTATGCCACCATAGGGGCGGGGCCCCATACAGGTGGGGTGCATGTAGTTGTTTCGTTGGATACAATAGGTATCATAGGAGATAAGGGGTATCTCATAAGGCTCAGAGCGGGACGCTCAGCCAATACTAATATAACTAGGTTATCTACATAACCTATCGTTACAGGTAGATGTGTAAAACTGTTAAATATGTTACATGTAGTTACAGGTAGATGTGTAAAACTGTTAAATATGTTACATGTAGTTACAGGTAGACGTGTAAAACTGTTAAATATCTTACATGTAGTTACAGGTAGACGTGTAAAACTGTTAAATATCTTACATGTAGTTACAGGTAGACGTGTAAAACTGTTAAATATCTTACATGTAGTTACAGGTAGACGTGTAAAACTGTTAAATATGTTACATGTAGTTACAGGTAGATGTGTAAAACTGTTAAATATGTTACATGTAGTTACAGGTAGATGTGTAAAACTGTTAAATATGTTACATGTAGTTACAGGTAGATGTGTAAAACTGTTAAATATGTTACATGTAGTTACAGGTAGATGTGTAAAACTGTTAAATATGTGACATGTAGTTACAGGTAGACGTGTAAAACTGTTAAATATGTGACATGTAGTTACAGGTAGACGTGTAAAACTGTTAAATATGTGACATGTAGTTACAGGTAGACGTGTAAAACTGTTAAATATGTGACATGTAGTTACAGGTAGACGTGTAAAACTGTTAAATATGTGACATGTAGTTACAGGTAGACGTGTAAAACTGTTAAATATGTGACATGTAGTTACAGGTAGACGTGTAAAACTGTTAAATATGTGACATGTAGTTACAGGTAGACGTGTAAAACATCCCTGTGTGTATGACTGGTGTATCATCTGTGACAATAATGATCGTAACATACTTTTGAGCTTTGTAGTTGGGGTCCTGAAATTCCGCCCGTATTTTGTTTCCGTAATAGGAGAAAGCGATCATGGAGCACAACCCTAAAGCCAGAGACACGTGGTGGAAAAAACAATACAAAGACATTATTATTATATTTGCTATAGGTAACATTTTTATCTAGAGTAATTGTTAAAAGAAATTAAATAATAATAATAATAATAATAATAATAATAATAATAATAATAATAATAATAATAATAATAATAATAATAATAATAATAATAATAATAATAATAATAATAATAATAATAATAATAATAATAATAATAATAATAATAATAATAATAATAATAATAATAATAATAATAATAATAATAATAATAATAATAATCCAGAGCTTTTAGAAAGGTGCCAAAGAGATTATTGATGAATGAATTTATCATTTAGAAATCTTTTGCGGGACCAAAATTGATGTTGTTGTTTACATGTTCCATGCAACGGATAAATGAAATGCTGGTGCTCTAGTGCGACATCTAGTGGGGTGAATGTTACCTACAGTATAGCACCTTTAAGTGAATCATTACAATGTGTTTTGGATGGCTTTGAGTTTGATCGACCCTGTTGGGTCAATCAACTTGTTAAACCAAGGATAAATGTGAAAATAACATTAAGTTGATGATACAGGACATGGGCAACTTTTAACAATTATGGAGATGGACATGTGACTTCAGGAGAGATTTATTCAATGGGACAAAATCAATGTGGATGACAAAATTGGCGTCCAGTGCGGTAACAAAAACAAAACTTCTTGCTGTCTTTTTACTATTCTGTACCCTACTACTATCCTTATACTACTACCTACCATGCTAATATGTCTATACGGGTGTAAAGTACTTGAGTAACAGTACTACTTAAGTACTGTTTTGGGGGATTTGTACTTTACTTAAGTATTATTAGGTTTGTATACTTGTACTTTTACTCAATTACATTTCAGAGAAGAAAAACTCCTTACATTTAAAATGCAGACCTACAAAGTACAAACCTCGCAGGTCCAACCATTTTAATTAGTATATTTGTTTCTCTGGCCGAACTAACGTTAACGTTATTAATCCTGCGGCCGCGCTTTATTTAAAAACAGCCAATCAAATCCCCATCAATGGAAAATGAACCCGCCCATACCCATGCTGATTGGTCCTTGTGCAAGACTAGAAAGCGGGGATCTTTGATTGAACACCTGCTATCAGAAGAATAGACAGTCAGAAAAAAAGTTTAAACTTTAACTTTTTAGTACTTAAGTACATTTAAAAGTAGAAACTTTTTGACTTTTACTCAAGTGTGTTTTTAGCCAGATACTCTGACTTTTACTTGAGTACGATTTTGAGACGGTACCCGTACTTTCACTTATCCCTTTCACTGCAACACGACAGATGGTTATAGCCCTTTACTATCACACAACCGACGGCGACACTCCATCATTAGCATCATTAGCTCCGCATCCGGTTAACCCAGCTGTCGTGTGTCAGTGAAAGGGTTAAAGTATAATTTCTGGGTACTTTTTACACCCCTGCGATATATGTCTATACAACTTTGAGCGAGAAGAAGAGAAAGAAAAGGCGTACCCGAGATGAGGTAGTTCATCCCTCCGGCGAACGTGACCCTTGCATTGGCGACCTCCGACCCCCCCAGCTTGGTGCACTTCATGCCGACCAGCACCAGGATGGACCCGAAGAAGCCCAGGATGATGGAGGTGATGATCAGAGCGCGGCACATGTGAATGTCCCCTGGTGGCCAGCGGCGACGACGGCAGGACGGCGGCAAGACACTCACATTAGGGATGTCCGATATTGGCATTAACCCTCTTTCACTGCCACACGACAGCCGGTTAACCCTTTCACTGTGACAATACAGAAGGTTAGCCCCTTTACTATCACACAACCGGCGACGGCGATGCTCCATCATTAGCATCATTAGCTCCGCGGATGCATCGCCGTCGGTTGTGTGATAGTAAAGGGCTAACCTTCTGTCGTGTGGCAGTGAAAGGGTTCAAATGTAAAATGTAATAAATATATATAAGGAAAGAAAGAAAGAAAGAAAGAATGAAAATAAATGAAAATAAAGAAAGAAAGAAGGAAAGAAAGTAAGAAAGAAAGAAATAAGGAAAGAAAGAAAGAAAGAAAGAAAGAAAGAAAGAAAGAAAGAAAGAAAGAAAGAAAGAAAGAAAGAAAGAAAGAAAGAAAGAAAGAAAGAAAGAAAGAAAGAAAGAAAGAAAGAAGGGAAATAAATGAAATAAATGAAAATAAAGAACGAAAGAAGGAAAGAAAGTAAGAAAGAAATAAGGAAAGAAAGAAAGAAAGAATGAAAATAAATGAAAATAAATGGAAAGAAAGAAAGGAAGAAAGAAAAAAAGTGTGAGGGTTCGCCTGTCCCTGGACCTTTTTTCCCTGTCTCCTCTCCTCAACAGCCCCCACCCTTGCGAGGACTTTTCTCCTCTACTCTTCACCAGCCCCCACCTTTGGACATTCTTGTACTCTTGGCGTTTGTATTGTCTCCTGTGTGTTTTAACTGTGTTCTGTCTTTAGTCTCGTTCCCTTTTTTTTTTTTTTTTTATCTTTTTCCCCCTCCATTTTCCTCCGATTTTCTCCCCATCCCAATGTTAGTCGTATGCCAATTCCCAATCCGCTTCCTGGTCGCTGCGCACTTACCCCCCACAGTCAGATCATCTGGGAGAGTGGAGGCTATCACGTGCTTCCTCCGACACACGTCCAGCCAATCAACCGCTTCTTTTCACCTGGCAGCGCGGATCCTCCCTGAGAGGGCGTAGCGTGTGGAAGGATCACACTATCCCACTCAGGTCCTATCCGCGCTTAGCAGGCGCCCCGAC
This sequence comes from Notolepis coatsorum, assembly GCF_963971535.1. Taxonomy (NCBI): domain Eukaryota; kingdom Metazoa; phylum Chordata; class Actinopteri; order Aulopiformes; family Paralepididae; genus Notolepis; species Notolepis coatsorum. The sequence goes on along the minus strand of NC_140181.1, from coordinate 5,045,527 downwards.
CGAACTGTAGGAGTCGCTGTTTACAACGACCCGGACCCACCCCGCCAGCTTCTCCCACCCTCTAATACAGCCAATTGTATTAGTGTGAACGGCCAGCCAAGCTGGTGACAACCCAGGCGAATCCAGCTCACAGCTCCGGGGTTGGTGACGAACGCAATCTCCGCTACGCCACCTAACCGCCCTGTCTCGTTCCCTTTGTAATTGTTTTATTTGTCCCTTGTATGGTGTTCTCTCTGTAATTGTAATTTTGATTCTAGTCTAGTTTATTCCCCAGTGTGTGTTTGGCCTTTTGTTTTCCTTACCCCTGTGTGTTAGTTCAGCTTTCCCCATCAGGTGTGTCTCGTTCCCAATTACCCTCTTGTGTCAATCAGTGTGTGTATATCTGCCTCGTTTGCCATTCTCTCTTGGTCGGTTCATTGTTTGGATTCCCTACTAGTGTTTGCTGTCTAGTTCCTCTGTTCCTGTGATCCTGTTACTCCTTCCAGTATTTTTGTAGTAAGTGTTCCTAGTGTTTATTTTGTTTGTTCCTCCCTTCGTTGTTTTTCGTGGAGTGTTCATTTTGTTTGTTAGGGTTTTAATTTGTAGTCAGTTGTTCATGTTTTTCCTAGCCTGCCTTGCAGTGATTTGTTGGTGCCTTTTGGACTTGCTCTCTTTATGAGATTATTATTTGTTTTTCGTATTTAGCCCTCTGCCAGTTCTTCAGCTGTGCTATTCTTTGTTTTTGTATTTTTGCTGCTGCCTTTGGACGTATTTTTGTAAATATCTTTGTTGCTGCCCTCTGTTTAAATTGGATTATTTTGTTACACTTCACCCCTGGCTCGAAGTGTTCAAGATTAAAGGAGCAGTGCTCACTTTTGACAATCCATATCTACCTCTCCCTCGTATCTGTTTGCGCTTGGGCCCTCTGCCAACACATCCCTAACAGAAAGAAGGAAAAGGAATGAAAAGAAATGAAAAGAAAGAAAGAAAGAAAGAAAGAAAGAAGAAAGAAAGAAGAAGAGAAAGAAAGAAAGAAAGAAAGAAAGAAAGAAAGAAAGAAAGAAAGAAAGAAAGAAAGAAAGAAAGAAAGAAAGAAAGAAAGAAAGAAGAAGAAAGAAAGAAAGAAAGCAGCCCTGCCTACAGAACACCCACTTGGACCCAGACGTAAACTTTTATGTTTGCTGTTTTATCTTTTACTTTTCATTATAACATCACTTACAATACATACATACTACATGCAGTTAAATACATAAATAATACATAATTACAAAGACCACAATATCATAGTTTATGTCCATGTCCATAACAGGTCTCTATGTAGAGGTGAGACAGCAGGTGAGACAGAAGGTGAGACAGGTCTCTCTGTAGAGGTGAGACAGAAGGTGAGACAGAAGGTGAGACAGGTCTCTGTAGAGGTGAGACAGAAGGTGAGACAGAAGGTGAGACAGAAGGTGAGACAGAAGGTGAGACAGGTCTCTCTGTAGAGGTGAGACAGAAGGTGAGACAGAAGGTGAGACAGCAGGTGAGACAGAAGGTGAGACAGGTCTCTCTGTAGAGGTGAGACAGAAGGTGAGACAGGTCTCTCTGTAGAGGTGAGACAGCAGGTGAGACAGGTCTCTCTGTAGAGGTGAGACAGCAGGTGAGACAGGTCTCTCTGTAGAGGTGAGACAGCAGGTGAGACAGGTCTCTCTGTAGAGGTTAGGGTTAGGGTGGTTAGGGTCTCTCTGTAGAGGTTAGGGTGGTTAGGGTGGTTAGGGTGGTTAGGGTCTCTCTGTAGAGGTTAGGGTGGTTAGGGTGGTTAGGGTGGTTAGGGTCTCTCTGTAGAGGTTAGGGTTAGGGTGGTTAGGGTGGTTAGGGTCTCTCTGTAGAGGTTAGGGTTAGGGTGGTTAGGGTTAACACTCACAGTTCAAGGCCAGCATGGAGGGGATGCCCTTGCAGTCGGAGACCCCGGTGGAGTCGGAGATGCAGTCCTTCCAGAGGTTGGAGAAGTAGTTGGAGGTGGTGAGGACGATGCTGTCCACCTCGGACCAGGTCCAGACCTCCGTGGGCTGGGTGGAGCACACCAGGACCCAGCCGCTCACGCACACCGCGAAGCAGCCCATCTCCATGTACATCACCACGGTGCGATACTTCATGGCTGCTGCCGCTGCGGTGCTGCTGCTCTCTGGGCGTCAAGCGATGTGGCCAGAGGGAGACCTGTTGAGGAGGCGGGGGGAGAGAGAGAGAGAGAGGGGGGGGCAGAGAGAGAGAGAGAGAGAGAGAGAGAGAGGGGGGGGGGGCAGAGAGAGAGAGAGAGAGAGAGAGAGAGGGGGGGGGGGTAGAGAGAGAGAGAGAGTCCTGGGGGGGAGAGAGAGAGAGAGAGAGAGAGAGAGAGAGAGAGAGAGAGAGAGAGACCTGTTTAGGAGGCGGAGGGAGAGAGAGAGAGGGGGGGCAGAGAGAAGAGAGAGAGAGAGAGAAGAGAGGGGGGGGGGGCGAGAGAGAGGGGGGGGGCAGAGAGAGAGAGAGAGAGAGAGAGAGAGAGAGAGGGGGGGGGGGGCAGAGAGAGAGAGTCCTGGGGGGGGGAGAGACTTTTGACTTTTGATGTTCTTTATTAAAACATGTCAACTAAAAACAGTCAGTAGAGACACAAAAAAAACTCACGGCATCTTCATAAAAACAACACACACACCCACACACTCACCCACACACTCACACTCACACTCAGAGAGAGAGAGAGAGAGAGAGAGAGAGAGAGAGAGAGAGAGAGAGAGAGAGAGATACCTGTTGAGGAGGCGGAGGGAGAAGAGAGAGAGGGGGGGGCAGAGAGAGAGAGAGAGAGAGAGGAGAGAGGGGGGGGCAGAGAGTCCTGGGGGGGGGGGAGAGAGAGAGAGAGAGAGAGAGAGAGAGACCTGTTGAGGAGGCGGAGGGAGAGAGAGAGAGGGGGGGGCAGAGAGAGAGGAGAGAGAGAGAGAGAGAGAGAGAGAGAGGGGGGGCAAGAGAGAGAGAGTCCTGGGGGGGGGAGAGAGAGAGAGAGAGAGAGAGAGAGAGAGAGAGAGAGAGAGAGAGAGAGAGAGAGAGAGAGAGAGAGAGAGAGAGAGAGAGAGAGAGAGAGGAGAGTCCTGGGGGGAGAGAGAGAGAGAGAGAGAGTCCTGGGGGGAGAGAGATAGAGAGAGAGAGAGAGAGAGAGAGAGAGAGAGAGAGAGAGAGAGAGAGAGAGAGAGAGAGAGAGAGAGAGAGAGAGAGAGACCTGTTGAGGAGGCGGAGAGAGAGAGAGAGATAGAGAGAGATGGCTTACAGCTATGCCCTCCTACTGGCCATGCAAATCCTTGGCACACCCTCATTAACACACACACACACACACACACACACACACACACACACACACACACACACACACACACACACACACACGCACACATGAATACACACACACACACACACACACACACACACACACACACACACACACACACACACACACACACACACCACACACATGCATACACACACACAAGATGAACAGGAAACTTGACAGTGTAGTTTGTACACATAACACCATGTCTTGCTCGCGGGGGGCTCTGCACTGCAGACCGGTGACATTGTGCTGAAGGGGAGTCTGACGCCATGTTTGTTTGTTATTGGTAACCTCTGAGACGAGAGCTGAGAGGAACCACCATGAAGTCAGTTCTGTATACCTTCTGTTTAGTGGAATCATGTTATGCTGCCTTGGCACTTGCTGTCGTATCAGTGCTGGCGGAGTTGGATAATGATATTTAACCCTTTCACTACCACACTACAGAAGGTTAACCTTTCACTACCACACTACAGAAGGTTAACCGTCTGTAGTGTGGTAGTGAGAGGTTAACCGTCTGTAGTGTGGTAGTGAAAGGGTTAACCTTGTGTAGTGTGGTAGTGAAAGGTTAACCGTCTGTAGTGTGGTAGTGAAAGGGTTAACCTTCTGTAGTGTGGTAGTGAAATGTTAACCGTCTGTAGTGTGGTAGTGAAAGGTTAACCATCTGTAGTGTGGTAGTGAGAGGTTAACCGTCTGTAGTGTGGTAGTGAAAGGGTTAACCTTCTGTAGTGTGGTAGTGAGAGGTTAACCGTCTGTAGTGTGGTAGTGAAAGGGTTAACCGTCTGTAGTGTGGTAGTGAAAAGGTTAACCTTCAGTAGCGTGGTAGTGGGAGGTTAACCGTCTGTAGTGTGGTAGTGAGAGGTTAACCGTCTGTAGTGTGGTAGTGAGAGGTTAACCGCCTGTAGTGTGGTAGTGAAAGGGTTAACCTTCTGTAGTGTGGTAGTGAAAGGGTTAACCATTCTACCAGGAGGGGACAGTGCTATATGGATCAGCGGTGGATGCGACCAGCGACATGGCCAAGAGGGGGCTCCAAGTGACCGTCATCAAACAACCAGCGTCTCTGTTGGAGCAGGTCCAGCGCCTATCGTGGAGCACGAGCAAGAAAACGGGGAACAAAGAAGCTGCTGACGGGAGGGGAAACTACAAAGATAAACTCCAGGCTTTCAGGCGTTAGGACCAGGACTCAGAGTGACTGTAAGTAGAATGTAAAGTGATGGAAATTGACGTTTATCTGGTGAGCCCACCGAAGAGAGATTGAGTTTCAATATACTTTAAAAACTCCGAGCCCAGCCTAGGACATTCGGGACAGACTGTGAATAATTACTGCAAATGAGAAGAGTACTCTGTGGGCAATAACTAACGAATATACATGTGTGGTCGGGGCTGTTTCCTTAGCCTGCACATAACCTAATGGACAGCAGCATGGACTGGAAAATGCTGACAAGTGAAGGCCCTCTCCCACCAATAGGGGGGAGAGGTTATCCCTCAAAGCCCTCTTACAGTCGGGGCTCAATTAGGGTCATAAGGAAGACCCCACAAATGGAAGTCATTTTTGTTGTTAATGTTTGTATTATTATTTTGCTCATTTACGTTTTTTTGGTGGCTGCTGTTCTTTGCAGCCCCAGGGGGGTTAACTTAGATAAAGTGAGTTCACTATTGATAACTGTGTTTAATTCTATTGGACAATATGCAAGCAGTTAAAATTGTAACGTATAATGTGCACGGTTTACTCCATCCAATCAAAAGAAGCAAGATATTAACTAAATTGAAAAGAGATAAAGTGGAAGTGGCTTTTTTGCAGGAAACGCATCTTACAGACATAGAGCATGCAAAACTGAAGAGAATGGGTTTTAAATACCAGTTTTCTTCCTCATATCCGGCGGGCCACAGGAGGGGAGTGGCGATACTAATTTCCAGCAAACTTTGTTTTGAACTCACATTTGAAAAGAAAGATACGGAGGGGAGATATGTTTTGATAAGAGGAAATTTGGGCGGGACATTGATAACTTTACTAAACATTTATGCCCCACCTAACTCGAAATGGGAATTTTATAGGATTCTATTTGATTTGATAATAGCAGAGACTCAGGGGGTCCTGATTTGCGGGGGGGACTTCAACATTAGATTAAATCCTAATCTTGATACATCCAAAACACGCATAACTCAGCCAAAACTGACAAACAAGAAAATAAATACCGCAATGAAGGATATTGGGTTAATAGACGTTTGGAGAGAGTTGAATCCACAAAGGAGGGACTACACATTTTTCTCCAACCCACATTCGATGTACTCAAGGATTGATTACTTATTTGCTTTTGGTAAAGACTTACACATGATTGGTGACTGTGAAATAGGCACTATGGACCTCTCGGATCACAGCCCTGTCTATTTAAAAATGAATCTAGTACAGGATCAGAGAAATACTCTGTGGAGATTAAATACCCTCGTCCTGAATCATATGAAGGATCAAATTGAGGTGGATATTAGAGAGTACTTGGAACAGAATGACAATGGAGAGGTTTCCCCTCCGATACTGTGGGATGCATGTAAAGCAGTTCTGCGGGGTAAAATAATTGGATACAGTGCTCATTTAAAGAGGTCTCGGCAAAAAAAAAATTACGATTTACAATCAGAATTAAAACAATTGGAACGAAACCATAAAGACACAGTAGACCGGATAATTAGAGAACAAATAAATAAGAAAAAGAATGAAATAAATGAGATTTATACAGAAGATATTCAAAGAAAGTTGATATTTACAAAACAGAAATACTATGAAGGGGGGGCAAAAGCAAGTAAACTGTTGGCGTATAAATTGAGAAAACAACAGGCGGAGAATTCAATTCATAAAATTAAAGACCCTCTGACTAACCTTATGCAACACAAACTAAGTGATATACAAAACTGTTTCGAAACATTTTTTAAGAAATTATATTCCCAACCCCAATTTGACAAAACAAAGATGGAGGAGTTCTTTAAGACAATTCATCTTCCAAAAATAACCAGTGAACAGAGTAATCAGCTCGCAATTGAAATATCGGAGGAAGAAATTAGTGCGGCCATAGCTCATCTTAAACCAGGTAAAGCCCCGGGACCTGACGGATTTCCTTCAGAGTGGTACAGATTAATGAAAGATTCGCTGATGCCGGTGATGAAATCCACCTTTAATTGGGTCCTTCAGGAGAGTAAAATACCCCCCTCCTGGAGGGAAGCGGTAATCTCACTGATTCCAAAAGAGGGAAAGGATACATCTGAGTGTGGTTCATTCAGGCCGATAAGTGTTCTCAACCAAGATTATAAGCTCTTTACGCATATACTGGCAAAGCGAATAGAGGGACTTTTACCACAAATCATCAGCCTAGATCAGACAGGTTTTGTCCGCGAAAGACAAACGCAAGACAACATCAGACGGACCTTACATGTAATTAATCATATAAAAGAGCATAATCTAGAGGCAGTGTTGGTGGGGCTGGACGCCGAAAAAGCCTTTGACTGTGTGAATTGGTCATTTTTATACAGGGTTTTGGATACATTTGGCTTCCATAGCAGTTTTATTAAAACAATACAGGCTCTTTATGATAAACCAAGAGCAAGAATTAAGATAAATGGGACAGTGTCTAGTTCCTTCGGACTAGAACGCGGGACTAGGCAGGGTTGCCCAATTAGTCCTTTATTGTTCGCAATTTTTATTGAACCCCTGAGTCAGTGGATTATACAGAATACAAATATTAAAGGGATAGATATGAAGGGGGGAGAACAAAAAATTTCCTTATTTGCGGACGATGTATTAGTGTATTTATCAAGCCCAGAACATTCACTTAAACAGTTATTTTTGCTTTTAGAACAATATGGGTCATTCTCAGCGTATAAATTGAATGTAACGAAAACGCAAATTCTTAGTTTTAAATATAGCCCTTCAAGAAATATAAAGACGAAATTTAAATTACAATGGGAAGCAGAATCCATGAGATATTTGGGAGTAAATATACCAAAAGATTTGTCAAATTTGTTCAACATTAACTTCCTCCCCCTGAATCAAAAGATTAAAGAAGACATAAGGAGATGGGATGCAATACCTCTTCTGAATTTTGGATCGCGAATTGAATCGGTAAAAATGAATATTTTGCCGAGATTACTCTATCTGTTCCAGGCCCTCCCTCTAGACCTACCTGACCAAAAATTTCAGGAATGGGACAAACTTATTTCAAGGTACATCTGGCAAGGGCGGAGACCTAGAATTAGATACAAGAGTCTACAACTAGCAAAGAGCAGGGGAGGGGTTGCACTTCCATGTTTGAAGGACTATTATATTGCAGCTCAATTAAGACCAATGATGTGTTGGTGTAATCCAGAATATTTTGCCAGGTGGAAGGAGATTGAGATGGCGGTAACAGCAGAGTATCCAATTCAAGCTGCAATTGGGGATAAGGCTTTGATGAATGATTTAAGGGAGATGGGAAATCCATGGATTAGTTTACCACTTAAGTTGTGGAGTAAGGTAACAGCCCCAAAAAATTTAAAAGAAGCCATAAAAGTTTTGAGATGGTGTGCGTATGACCCAGAGTTCGTACCCAAAAGAATGGACGTACGGTTTAAAGGGTGGGAGACTCTAGGCCTAACAGCATATTGTACCTTTTTACATCAGGGGTCAATGAAGAGCTTTCAAGATCTGAAGGTGCAGCATGGTTTGAAAAATGAAGATTTTTACAGATTTCTTCAGGTTCGGCACCATATTGAGCAACTACTGAAGCAAAGTAAACAAACACTTTCTGAAAATATTTTATTAAAAGTCTTCAGAGGGGCTTATGTCTCGAACTCGAACCAAAAAACCATCTCAAGACTCTATAAGGGATTACAACAGATGAAAGGTCATTCATTGTATGTAAAACAGAAGTGGGAAAGGGAGGGAAACCTAAATATAACAGAAGAGGAATGGGAGGATTTATGTGAAATACAATGGAAAACATCAAGTTCACCAGTATGGAGAGAATTTTGTTGGAAATCCCTGATTAGGTTCTTTAGTACTCCAGCTCAAGGGAGCCACCATACCAAATCTTCCAACTGCTGGAGACAGTGTGGCCTCTCAGAGGCAAATCATTACCACATATTCTGGTCATGTCCCCTGCTGATGCCTTTCTGGAGGGAGGTCCATACAATCTTTGAAAAAGTATTCCAGGGGGACATCCCATTTAAATTGGAAAGCCTATACTTCGGCGCCAGGCCATTAGAAAATGGGGATAGATATATATTTCAGATATTAAGTGCGGCCAGCAGGAAAGCCATCACTAGAAAGTGGTTAAGAACAGAAATTCCTACAGTGGATGATTGGATTGATATTATTTATGATATTTTTAAGATGGAAAGAATTACTTTTTCTCTTAGGTTGCAACAGGATAAGTTTAGGAAGAAATGGGAAAGATGGATAATGTACATTACACCGTTACGACCTTCATTTGTTTAAGGTGTATAGAAAAGATCATTCGGGATAATTGTTAAGTGAAACTTGTGTAAATGGAGGAGAGTATCAGGAAGATGCACCCCAACATATTATTTGGTTATTTGTTTACTTTATGGTAAATGCAGATATATTGGAGAGGTACCATAACATATAATTTTGTCTTGTTGCGTTTTGTTATTTATTATTTTTTGTTATCGTTTTTGTTTGTCTAGAAAAAAAAAAGTATAGGATGTTATTGACTGTATGGGTCCTCACGCACGTAATGATACTTCTGCACTGCAACTTTTAAGTTAAGTAATAATTATTAACAATTGATGCAATTTGTACAGCAGAAGGCGAAATATATATATTGTTTGTATGGACCATGGTGAAAATCAATAAAAAGATAATTTCAAAAAAAGAAAGGGTTAACCATTTGTCGTGTGGCAGTGAAAGGGTTAACCTTCTGTGTTGTCGCAGTGAACAGGTTAACCATTTGGTAGTGTGGCAGTGAAAGGGTTAAGAAGAAATTATAATAATTATTATTTGTACTTTATTTAAACCTCATTTTCAGTGATGTCAAGTTTACATGATGGCATCAACAAATCCAAACACATGCGCTGTGATTGATTGATTGATACAGATTTAAGCAAAAAAAAACGTATAAAATCACAACAATAAGACAAGTAAGGATAACAATCAATTACAGGTATCACAATTTCATTCCAATAATGATGTAGTATAAGGAGGTAGTTTACCAATAATGATGTAGTATAAGGAGGTAGCTTACCAATAATGATGTAGTATAAGGAGGTAGCTTACCAATAATGATGTAGTATAAGGAGGTAGCTTACCAATAATGATGTAGTATAAGGAGGTAGCTTACCAATAATGATGTAGTATAAGGAGGTAGCTTATCAATAATGATGTAGTATAAGGAGGTGGCTTACCAATAATGATGTAGTATAAGGAGGTAGCTTACCAATAATGATGTAGTATAAGGAGGTGGCTTACCAATAATGATGTAGTATAAGGAGGTAGCTTACCAATTATCAACACCCTGATGAAGGCCCTGTGTAGGCCGAAACATGTCGGTTTATTTAAAGATTCTCTAAATAATGTGAGCCATAAAATAAAGGCATTTTAAAACTTGTAGAGCTGCCTTGGATTTAATCCAAAGAGCACCTACCGAAACAACCAAGAACGCTGAAGTCCTCTCCATGTCCTCTTTTTGATACAATAATACTTGTTCATAACTCCCTTCTGAGGGACTGTCATTTGCAAGCTTTTTGAGAGTCTGTCTCAGTTAAAGTTGGTCTCAGTTAACCCTTTCACTGCTGCACTACCAAACGGTTAACCCTTTCACTGTGACAATTCACAGCACACTAAACGGCCAGGGTGTTTAGTGTTCGGACTGCTGTGGGGAAAAAACTGTTTGTGAAGCGTGTGTGTGTGTCTGGTTCAAATGGACCTGTAGCGACCTGAGGGCATGCGCTGGAATAAGTGGTGTGCTGGGTGGGAGGGATCGTTGACTATTTGACCAGAGCGGGTGACTGTGTGTGAGGTGTAGATGGAGTCCAGAGAGGGGAGGGGGCAGCCAATTATTTTGGAGGCTGTCTTGGTGATGCGTTGGAGTTTGTGTTTGGTATGTTTGTCTTATAGGAAACACAATAGTTCTTGTACACACACACACACACACACACACACACACACACACACACACACACACACACACACACACACACACACACACACACACACACACACACTATTTCACATAGTTGATTATTGTATATTGGAGCTTGTCTTGTGTGTGGTTACAAGTCCAGGTCTCTAGTCCTTTGTCATGTTTACATGTAATGTCTTATGTTATGATTTATTGTTAACACTTTAGTTGCCAAAGGACGAGTTTAGGCATCCTTCCCCGCCATGCTCAAGTTGCCGAAGACGCCGTAACTCGTCTTTGATATCAATATTTCAAAAATCTGTGATCGGAATCATATTTCCTTTCCGGGGCCCTGAGACACAAGTGTGATCTCCTCTCAATCCTCTAGCGGTTCAAGACCGCCATCTGGTGGCCGATCGGCAGATCGAAAAAACGGATGTTACCTTTAACCCGGCAGGACTCACTCCATATGTGGTCCGGGCACTCGCTAATGTTAGAGAGACTCAGTCTTCACACAGTGAACATCGATCGCTGCAAATAACTCGAAAAAACAACATGATTTGGACGTATATATTATTATACAACCTGGAAATGGACCGGATATTTCTACATCCCATAATAGGAAAATGTCTGTTCCACGCTCATCGCCCAACGGCGCGAGGAAGATACGGTAAGATTCAGCGTTATTTTTCAATGTGTACGATACTAACTGCTATGATGAACATTTGACCCACATTAGATGAATGGTATAACGCTGCCCACGGAATTATAAACGCCCCCTCGGCCATCCGGTCAACATCAGATGACGTGTAGTAACTTCCAGAAGTACGTGCCGTTGAAATTTATTATCTGGCACAGATCGCTATCAAACTGTATTTCATCATCAATATAATGCATTTGGAGCTATAAATCACGTTCTAGAGAAAGCTGCAGAAAGAGATGAAAACATACTTATACATTAGACCAGGGGTCAGCAACCTTTTTGACATGGAGTGCCTGTTTGAAATATAGTTGTAACTAGTGTGCCTCAACAATATTCCATGCATCGTAATTTCTTTTTCTCATAATCAGGTCTTTTTAATGATAGTTTTTACATTATTACATCATTATTGTTATTGTTATTATTAACCCTAAATCTGAGTTGGGGGGGGGGGGGGGGGGGGATGCAATGCAGACAAACAGCTGCATACAGTGCGACCATTTCACTCACATTTGCCCATTCATTTTTGGACACATCACACTGTACGTGTGCTGTCATAGCTCCACCTACAGGCCTAATGGAGAACACCAGGAGAACACCAGGATGTGAATGGAGGGTGAATGTGAGGTATATCGTGTAAATAAGTTTTGATTGATTGCAAGACTACACTGTAAAAAAAAATTATTAGTTACCAGAACTTAAAAATATTGAGTTCAGTTACTGTGCATTAAGGTTTTCAGTTTTCAATCCATAATAAGTTAACAGAAAAATAAGTACACAACCACATTATTTCAACCTAATAAAACTATGTTTATTGTCATTGTTTTAAGAACACAAGTTGACTTGGTAATACTCACATTTTGAGTAAAAAAATTGCTTTTAACATGTGCAATGTTCAATGAAATAGAAAAATAAATAATACAATTTGTTGATTAATCCCACTGGTCACAATGGTGACCGTAATAATGTTTTTGTTATAAGGCTCTGCAAATGTTACTGAATGATGTAGCAATGTATTTCCAGCTAAATTGAAATAATAAACAAATAAAGGGTCTCAATTAAATATGTGGAAGTAAAAAGAACCTGTGGGAGGATTTCAACAAGATAAATGCGACAACAGTTCAAAATAGCTCACTATAATATAAAAAAAAAAAAGAAAAAAAAAATTAAATAATTATTTTTGTTTTTTTTGTGCTGCCCCCTGTGCCTATGCAAATGCCCCCGCGTGCCTATGCAGGCACGCGTGCCTAGGGTTGCCTACCCCTGCATTAGACCACATTTTAGTATGAATATGTGAATGAAAAAGTTTAACGTTGCTTCACCCTGAACAATACATATAGGACTTTGAATGGGCCCTAATAATGGCAATCTAGCAATAGGATTTAAAAAGTTATAGCCCTGCAAAGAAGGGGAACTTCTCCATAGACAAATAGAGCTGGCAACCCATGGTATATAATGAATTTAACCTCCGGCACCCAAAGTGTTAAGTATTATGTTGCATGCTCACAATGTATGTTTTTTTGTGGACCCCAGGAAGAATAGCTACCACAATGCTGATTGATTGATTGAAAACTTTATTAACAGATTGCAGAATGGGTACAGTACAGTACGGCTCAATACAAAGAATTGTTAAGGGGATGCAGACCAGAGAAAGACTTTCGTCTTGTTCACATCAGGGTCCCCCATTTTCAATTCATCATGACATTTATGACATACATGACATAGATAGATATACAATACTGTTACATCTAGACATTTATGACATACAATATACAAATATACAGTACTGTTTAAGAGAAAATAAAAAAAATATATACATTCGAGGGGGAAGCAACTGTACATTCGAGGGGTGTTTGGACATTTACCAGGACATTTACCATTCGAATTGCAGCCACCCGTAGGTGCTCTTTGAGAGCGGTTTTGAAGGAGGGTAGGGATTCACATTATTATACAGCTGTGGGTAGGGCATTCCACAATGTTGTGGCATAATTGCGAAACGTGTTTAGTCCCTTGTTTGAGCCGAATCTGGGTTGAACATGATTTGTGGAACTCCCTCTGGTGTTGTGGTCGTGGTATTCACTGACCTTTGGGAAGTATTTCAACATGTACATGGGTATCTTAGTGGTGTAGTTTATCTTGTAGACCAGGCCCATTGCAAGTTGCTGTACTCTGTCGTCTACTCTAAGCCATCCTAGGTTGTCAAAATGGGCAGGGGTGAGGTGGGTTCTAGGGGTAAGGTCAAGCAGTCTGACCAGTTTGTTTTGTGATGTTTGTAATCTTGTTTTTGGCGCCTTTGGGGTGCTTTGGTACCATGAGGTGCAAGCATAGTCGTAGTACCTTTCTTTTTTTATTGTTTTTCACAATAAGCAAACAATCACAAACAACAAGACATAACAAAAACACAATCCTGGGCTGCATTATTAGTGTCACAAAAATATACTTTTCACATGCTGAATTCTAAATTCTCTTACTTTCCCTATAGATATGGTGAATATTCTTTACAACTATATCCACTGGTTGTCGTAATTAACATATAAAAGTCCCATTTTCCCCAGTACTTCAAACTTTCTCTTCCTGTAGTCTGAGAATAAAAGTAAGTCTTTCCATTGTGTATATTTCACCTATAATGGCCATCCATTTTTCTTTTGTTGGAGGTTCTTGTAGATACCAGAGACGCGTGATCGCTTTCTTACTTGCTGCTAAAAATATTTGTATCAAATATCTGTCTCCTCCTACCAATTCCTCAGGTAAGTTACCCAGGTACAAAATAGGAGAAGGTCTCCGGTATCTTAAAACTCAATATATCCTGCATGGTGGAGTGAACATCTTGCCAATAACGTTGAATACCTGGACAATTCCGAAAGATATGAGAGTGGTGTGCCTCCCTCTGGCCGCACTGTCTCCAACATGGTTGCTCTATGCCTACTTGTCGGGATTTGATTTGGGGGGTTATGAAGAATCTAGTCAAGTTTTTCGACGTTGGTTGACTTTCTTGATTACATCCATTTTGTCACAGGAAAGATTTGCCTCTAGGATGGAACCCAGGTAGGTAATTTCATCCTTCCTTGTGACAATATTGTCACCCACTGTAACTGAGAAGCCATCGGTCTTGCTGAGTTTGTTATTTGATCCAAAGAGAAGGGACTCTGTTTTACCCAGGTGTAATGATGGCGAGCCAGGTGCAGATTCTGCCGAGTTCAGAGCTGAGGGCTGTAGCTGATTGGGGATCCTAATAAACTAAACTAAACTAAACTAAACTAGACAGACAGACAGACAGACACACACACATTACAGTACAGTATATCCTCTGTTAATCAGTATGAACTCTACTTTCACGTTTCCAGACACAAACGCAGGTGTGAGCTCAGCATGCTGGCGGATGTGCATCCCTGGTCGCTATGGCTACACAGCATTCCTGGTCGCTATGGCTACACAGCATCCCTGGTCGCTATGGCTACACAGCATCCCTGGTCACTATGGCTACACAGCATCCCTGGTCGCTATGGCTACACAGCATCCCTGGTCGCTATGGCTACACAGCATCCCTGGTCGCTATGGCTACACAGCATCCCTGGTCGCTATGGCTACACAGCATCCCTGGTCGCTATGGCTACACAGCATCCCTGGTCGCTATGGCTACACAGCATCCCTGGTCGCTATGGCTACACAGCATCCCTGGTCGCTATGGCTACACAAAAGCATCTCTCTCTGACATTTTCTCTGGGGTCGTCTGTGAGAGCTTTGAGATCTGTGAGCTGCTGGACGGGCCCGAGCCGTAGGAGCCATACTGTCTGGACGGCTTGTAGTATCCAGTATAGGGTCTGTCGTACGCCGTCCTGGTGCCATCGCGGGGGGCCATGTACGTTCTGGTTCTGTTGGCGTACACCGGCTGACTGTAGGACAGAAAGATCCACAATGTATAATATGAGCTCAATGAGTGGAGCGAGGCACAAACACTGCCAGGGTTAGGGGCTCACTGTTCAGAGTTAGGGGCTCACTGTTCAGAGTTAGGAGCTCACTGTTCAGAGTTAGGGGCTCACTGTTCAGGGTTAGGGGCTCACTGTTCAGAGTTAGGGGCTCACTGTTCAGGGTTAGGGGCTCACTGTTCAGAGTTAGGGGCTCACTGTTCAGGGTTAGGGGCTCACTGTTCAGAGTTAGGGGCTCACTGTTCAGAGTTAGGGGCTCACTGTTCAGAGTTAGGGGCTCACTGTTCAGGGTTATGGGCTCACTGTTCAGAGTTAGGGGCTCACTGTTCAGGGTTAGGGGCTCACTGTTCAGAGTTAGGGGCTCACTGTTCAGAGTTAGGGGCTCACTGTTCAGGGTTAGGGGCTCACTGTTCAGAGTTAGGGGCTCACTGTTCAGGGTTAGGGGCTCACTGTTCAGGGTTAGGGGCTCACTGTTCAGAGTTAGGGGCTCACTGTTCAGAGTTAGGGGCTCACTGTTCAGAGTTAGGGGCTCACTGTTCAGAGTTAGGGGCTCACTGTTCAGAGTTAGGGGCTCACTGTTCAGGGTTAGGGGCTCACTGTTCAGAGTTAGGGGCTCACTGTTCAGAGTTAGGGGCTCACTGTTCAGAGTTAGGGGCTCACTGTTCAGAGTTAGGGGCTCACTGTTCAGGGTTCAAGTTTATTTTAGTTGTCATACAGAAGTACAGAATACTTTTATATAAAATGCTTCTTTCTGTTTTGCTCCTGAGAGTGTGCTACTGTAGATAAAATTGATAAGTATAAAATAAGTATAATAAGTATAAAATAGAAGTCAAGTACGTAGACAAAAGTGTTCAATATACATATATACAATATACAATGCAAAGTAGAAAAGTAACTGAGTTACAATACAATATACTATATACTATACAGTACAATGCAGAAATGGGATGAGGTACAGTTTAGGTACAATTTACAGTAAGGTGTAATGAGGTATGAGTTGTAGTGCAAATTCTTTACCAATAAATATAAAGTGTGTTTAGGTGTTCTAAAGTGGGTAAAGTGGGTGCTGCAGTGAGTTGTCTGAGTGTGTGCGGGTGGATGTGTGTGCTGTGGGTGCATTTGATGGTTTGTTACATAGTGTCATTGTCATTTAGCATCCTGATGGCCTGGGGATAGAAGCTTCAGGGTTAGGGGTTACAGTTTTTGTTCTGATCTAGTGAACAGATACCTTTCACTTTCTACAGATACTGGATGGACAGCAGCCTATTGATGGTAAAATAACCTATTGTTCATTAACAGTAATGATTATATATTAACTTGATCGATGGGCAAGTTATTTTGTTTGCAGACAATTGAACAGTGTTCAATTTATTATTAAATAACTGTTTTGTTTATTATTTTATCTTACTTTATTATTATTTTTCTTTTCACTGCAAATTATCTTTGTATTTATAAAAAATAAAATAAAATAAATAAAAAGATTTACATTGTTTGATTATTTTTTATTATTCGAAATAAACTATCCATTCATTCATTCATTCATTCAGTTCAGTTCAGTTACTTTTTATTTTGCATACTGGACATTATAACAATGGTCATTCCTTAAAACGCCAGAGTTTTACCAGCTGCTATTGCAGCATTGTCCAATTGTCCGAAAAGGGCTAGGGAGAAGCATGTACATTTATATACAGAGCTGAGGGATGATTCATACATTAGTGTTATATGGCATGTATATAAAGTGATATACAGTATATAGCACACATTACAGTATACCTGCAGTAATAGTGTATACAACACATATATAATGTGATATAAGATAGTATATGATATATCCTTCCTATTCAAGCCAGATCTGACTTTAAAGTGCTACTCCTCACCTACAAAATGTTAAATGGGCTTGCACCGCTCTATCTATCCGATCTAATCTCACGATACTCACCCGCTCGTGCTCTGCGCTCACAAAATGCGGGGCTTCTATCGATTCCTAGGGTTAAAAAGAAATCCGCCGGCCACAGAGCCTTTGTCTACCACGCTCCCTACCTGTGGAACAAATTACCTGCCGTCGTCAGGGGCGCCTGCTCTGTCGAAGCTTTTAAATCCCTGCTTAAGACCCATCTTTTCTCTCTCTCCTTCAACCTACCCTGATCTCACCTGCTCGGGGACTGACCCTTAGATTAATCTGTCTAGTTTAGTTAGGATGTCTATTTTCTCCCATGTCTGCTTTCCATGGGAGAATTTTTTTTTATTTATTTTATATATTTTTATTTCATTTTTTGGAAGAAAAGGCACAGGTACAGACATACAATGCACATAAAACATACATTTAAATTATTTGCCAATTACATGCATTGGCTTGCCCCTTGCCTCATTTAAAATAAAAACTCCTACCCCCTAACCCCTGCACCAACCACTGTTGACAAAAAAAATTAAATAATAATAATAATAATAATAATAATAATAATAATAATAATAATAATAATAATAATAATAATAATAATAATAATAATAATTATTATTATTATTATTATTATTATTATTATTATTATTATTATTATTATTATTATTATTATTATTATTATTATTATTATTATTATTATTATTATTATTATTATTATTATATTAATAATAATAATAATAATAATAATAATAATAATAATAATAATAATAATAATAATAATAATAATAATAATAGTAACCCCCCCCCAACCCACCCCGTCATAGGCCTGAGAAGAAAAATAATTGAACAAAAATTTCAACAAAGACCAAGAAAATAAAAAATAAAAGGAATTATACAGATATAATTAGTTATGTCCTGCTAGCTATATAGTAAAGGTCCTAACTTGATAGAGAATATGGTTCCAGCTATCTATTGTTTGATAGCTTGCACCATTTAATCTAGCTGTAGAAAGCTCCATTGTTACAACATCAGCTAATAACTGTTTCCAGTGATTAAAGGGCAGAGAGTGTGGAGCTTGCCATCGCAGCGCCAATTTTTTTTTTGCAGCAGTACTTCCTGCCAGCCAAAATCGTCTCTGAACAATACTTAAAGCTAAAGAATCATCATCATTAAGGAGAAGTAATTTGGGACAACAGGGAATATGTTTTTGTAATACTTTAGATAGATAATTAGTTATCTGTTCCCAGAAACTTTTAACTGTGGGGCATTCCCACATCATATGTGTAAAAGTACCAGTAGTATTTAGAGAACAAAGTGTACAGTTTGGTGAAATAGCACGTCTCATTCTATAAGCTTTCTGGGGGGTTAAATATGTTTTATGGACAAAATTGAAATGAATCTGCTGATGATTTGGGTTTCGTGATGCCATAGTAATATTTCCCCAAACTCTGGTCCAATTGATAGAGTGATGGTGTTCTAATCCCAATTCTGTGCTCCACGATTGGATAACAGGTATTAACGAAGTACATCTTTGTGATAGATCTTTATAAATTATAGAGACTTGTCCTTTGGAGAGACCTGCAGTTTTTTTAGAGAAAGTAATTAACGGGTGAGTAGTTGGTTTGGTCCATGGAACTCCATAGGCTCGCATAGCCGAACGGAGCTGTAAATATAAAAAAAAGGAGGTGCCAGGTAAGTTATATGACTCTTTCAGATCTGAGAATGTTCTTAGACCATTGTCCTCCATAACATCGCCAAGTACATGAATGCCACAATTTGACCATGATTGAGCTACAAAACTGCGGCCTCCGCTAAGCAAAAAAGGGTTATGAAATAAGGGAGTCTGTTCATGCCACTTAGTATCCCATTTAAGTAACTTTTCACATTTGCGCCATAAAGATATGGCATGCGCTATTATCGGACCATAACGTAATCTACATTGCTTTAGTGAAATATCTGTGAAGACAATGTCTTGTAAACGAATCGGCGCCACAATATGTTTTTCAATATTAAGCCAGGGGGCCTTAGAATTTTAATTAAACCAACTCAACAGAGGACGAAATGATAACGCTTGAAAATATAACTTAAAATTTGGCACAGTTAAACCACCAGATTGCCGCTCATTTTGTAAGGTAGTAAGTTTAACCCGAGCTCGCTTGCCTCGCCATATACATTTTGAGACTGCTCTATGTATAGCTTGGGCTGAAGGTTCAAGGGATAAAATAAACAAGCTTGCAGAGATCGGATCCCCTTGCCTACTTCCACTAGTGATTTTGAAAGGAGGAGAACTAATATTTCCGGTTATGACACTGGCTGATGGATTAGAAAATATTATTTTTACCATATTTATAAAATGTTGACCTAGTCCCATATGTTTCAGTACAGCCCAAAGATAGGTCCACTCCAGACGGTCAAAGGCCTTCTCTGCGTCAACAGAGAGAACAGCTGACGACACTTTAGCTTGAGAGGCGGAGTTGACAATGTGAAGGAGACGTCGCAAATTATCAGACAAAAGCCTTTTTTTAACAAAACCACTTTGAACTGGGTGAATCGGTTTAGGTAAAAACTTTTCAAGACGGCAATATAATACTTTAGAAAATAGTTTGGCATCTGTATTAATTAAAGAAATAGGGCGCCAATTAGAACACTGGTTTGGATCTTTACCTTTTTTTAATAAAAGAGAGATTAGGGACATATTCACGTCTCTCCCTAAGGAGCCTTTAGATATGGATATATTAATCATTTCAAGTAGTAGTGGGCCTAAGACGTCCCAGAACCGCAAATAAAATTCAGGGGGAATGCCATCCCACCCTGGAGACTTATTCATAGTTTCCAGAGATGTTTTGAGTTCTTGTAATGATATAGGAGCACCCATTAAACTTGATTCAACTGGTGACAAAACAGAGAGGTTAAGGCCACTTAAAAAAGATTTAATCTCTTCAGAGGAACGCTTGCCTTCTGTAGTATATAAATCATTATAAAATTTAGCAAATCTTGTATTGATTAATTTTGGATCTGTAAGCAGCTCACCATTTTCTGATGTAACAGTAGTAATATTTCCTACAAGAACACTATTGCGTAGTTTGTTGGCCAGTATTTGACTCGGTCGACTACCATGAAAGTATTGATTTACTCTACCTTTATGGATGGAGGATTCGGCTCTTTTCCTGATAAGATTGTTTAGTTCACTCTTAACATTGGCTAGTGTAGCGGCAGTCTGCTGAGAGTAATGCCTCTGTTGAGATAGGTCCAAGGTAGACAGCATGGTTTCTAATCCCGATATTTGTTTTAGCTGAGATTTATTAAGACTTGAAGAGAAAGTAATAGCATTATTTCTGACAAAGCCTTTAGTAGCGTCCCAAAGTATCCTGAAATCATCCACGGAGTTATTATTAATCATTAAAAATTGGACTAGCTCAGACTGAAATTGCTCACAGAATGCTGGATTATCCAATAAAGAGCAGTTAAAGCACCATCTTGTGGCCTTTTTCTTAGCCTGGCTGAATTGAAATTGACAGAAATAGGCATGGTGATCTGATAAACTCATAGGTCGGATTTAAAAAAAATGTACGTCTGAAAATAAGGATGCTGATATTAAAACTAAATCAATACGGGAAAATGATAGATGTCTATTAGAGAAAAAAGTATACTCCCTGTTGCCTGGATTATGAACCCGCCAAATATCAATACGATTAAAGTCAGATAGCAAGTGCTTTAAAGCGTTTGTCGAGCGAGCATTGTGATTAACTGCTTTTGATTTATCCCAGGTATGATCCAAAACAGAATTCATATCTGACCCAATAATCAACTGGAAATCAGCTAGTTCCATTAGGATTTTATTCAATGATTGAAAAAAGTCTGGTTCATAACACTTGGGTGCATAGACATTAATAAATGCAATTCTTTTACCATTATGAATACATTTTAGAAAAGCTATTCTTCCTTCTTGATCACTGCATTTGCCTATGATGGTAATTTTGCATTTTTTATCAATGATTATAGCAACCCTTTTGGTTTTATTCAAAGCTAAAGCAGAAGAAGCCACTTTATAACGCTGATTTTCTAATTTGTGCATATCTCTTTCAAGCAAGTGCGTTTCTTGAAACATGCATATTTCAACTCGATTTCTTGATATAGTATAAAGACAGCTAGCCCTTTTAATGGAATTGTTAAGACCTTTAACGTTCCATGAAAAAATAGCTAAAGACGACATTTATAATATGAAATAAAATAATTCAAAAGTATATGAATCTGTACTAATAGATAACCCAAATTTGAGATGGGTTAATGCCCAAAGTATGCACATAAGGAAAAAAAGGCCCATATAACCCACCCCATCTTAAAAAAAAAAAGTCTGTAAGAATATTAAAAAAAACAGTACAAAAACTTCAAAAACAAAACAAGAAAAAACAAAGGTGATTGGTGCCCCTCCCACGTTGATCCTCCCCACCCTGTATATCTAACACAGGGTTGTGAGATAGCTGCAAAAGGAAGCTCATCTCCTCATGTCCCAGTGGGTGGCTGTGTGCTGGTCGGCTCTCTGTGCAATTGGAGTAAACAGTATTGATTAACAGGGCCCCGTTCCCCGTACCTGGCTAACTGAGTTAGCCGGATAATTTTCAGCATAGCTTGACTTAAGCCAGACCTTTCCATTCCCCGACGCTCGATTGTCTGAATCACTATGACAACAGATCAAAAAGTTTGAACCTGGTCGAGGGCAGGGTAATTTCAGTTAGCTGGATGAACTATGGCCACGCCCCCGCAAAGAAATCTCAGCTCCCTTCCTGAAATATTTCTCACAGTCTAGATCCCATTATGCCATTCTGAATTATGTTTTTGTGCTTCGTTTGAAATGTAAAATAATATGTCTGCAGTAACGCTGATAATAAATCATATTCAGCCTATGAATTTACTTTGTCCTATATAATGCATGTCATATTTATACGGATACGGCGCTCGCGAGTCGCGACACACAGTTATTTTAATAACGGACTAAACGGATCATTGCAAATGTGAATCCCGCTGGGATATTTTTAATGAATGAAACCTATCGGGTGTTTGGCTCTGATTAGTTTAATATTCTTCGCTGTGTATTTGCTTAACGGAGCACCCTGATGCGTTTCATTCAAGCTGAAGCGTCTATGCGCGGATTGTGGATATGAGGAATCTGAATCTGTGGAGTATTTAATTGTATCACTGTGATAGTGTCACACGTTATTGTGATATTGTAACTGGGATTAAAATATATGAGGAGATGCGCTGTTTGATGGATTTGATGACGTGACGTGACTTGATAAATTGAATGAGCCTTTGACGTTTTTGATGAATGAATTCGAGAAAATACATTTATCTTTTCAAGCACTGTTATCTGATGATGAACATGAGGTGTCACTGGTATAAACCAAATGGTAATCAATTCAATGCATGTATGGATTAGGTCCGAAACAGATTAAAACCTGATTAATAGTGTAACTGCAAGCCTCCCTCCAAGCCTCTCTTTGGAAACCATGTATTTATATAGTACATAATACCTAAGCACATACAGATATCCTCATGATATAATTCATATCAATTAGATATACTATTTGGGCTTGTTTTTATCGTTATTCTGAAAGAGCTGAACTAATTATTTTCGCTAGCAAGATCTCATTTGATTATTCATTCCATAAGCCTATACTGCCAGCAGGTACGTTTAAAGAAATATGATCTGATTGATTGGGGTAATGAGGGATTT
The DNA here is from genome assembly GCF_963971535.1 of Notolepis coatsorum. Classification (NCBI taxonomy): domain Eukaryota; kingdom Metazoa; phylum Chordata; class Actinopteri; order Aulopiformes; family Paralepididae; genus Notolepis; species Notolepis coatsorum. The sequence goes on along the minus strand of NC_140181.1, from coordinate 5,022,857 downwards.
AAAATTAGCCTATAGATTATGCATTTAACTTGTCGGCGAGGCTATTGAGCCGTACTGCAATCTGTTAATAAAGTTTTAAATCAATTAATCAATCAATGCCGTTAGAAAATCAGGATTTCTGCTATCGACACTTGCTGTCTTTTCAGCTGAGGCGCGCGCGCAATTATCCTGGGTCTCAAGTCTGGTTCAAATGAACGAGACTGAATCCACCTTCGAGGAACAGGAAAATCCCGGATTCAAACATCGGGTTAATTGAATCTGGATAATGGGACTCTTGATCGACTTAGTTGAACCAGGTACGGGGAATAGGGCCCAGGTGTCTGAGCAACTATTCAGTTGGAACATATCTTTATGACATTTGTGAAATTGATAAAAATTATGTAAAAAAAAAAAAATTGTGTTTATCCAATTAATAAGTAGACTTAGATAGCTTAACTATGTCCCTCTGCACAGAGAGGCCCTGCAGAACTACACCACCCAGATTAATCCTATGATGGACTATGCAGATGGATAGGTTAAGATAAAATAAAAAAAAAGTAGAAGAAAAGAATAAATGAAGAAAAAAAAAAAACTATGAAGAGCAGCAGGTGAAAATAAAATGAGTATTGGCCAAAAATATGAAAATTACTTTTACATTATTGGTATCACCATTAAATAATTTGTGTTCTTGAGTGAAAGTAAAAACAAATAAGAAACAGCAATAATAAATAGTACTGATAATATCGCCTATAGTAGCATTTTATTTAACCATCAAAATATGGTGACTATGAATGTGTGATATTGTCTATATCATCTGTTAAGTATTATGTTAATGCAAGTGGTTATATACTAAACTATAGTAAATTTAGTTTGAGGAGAATTTTAGTAATGGAAAAACAAATAATGAAACGAAAGAACCTTTTTAACCTCTGCCTCAACCGGTCCCATGGAACAGCTTCATACCGCCTTCTGTCTGGCCTGCAGTGCTGAACCTTCTGAGTGACTCCTCCTGCCCCCTCGGGGCATACGGCCCTGAGCTATTGTCTTGTATCTCACCCTGTATCCATACGCCAGCAGTAGTTCTATCTATTACTCTATTTCACAATTTTCTTATATACTTTGATTCTACTGTCACCATGTATGCATATGCTCACTACATGTATTTATTGCTCCATCTCCGCCCACTACAAACATGGGAACTCTCTAACCCCCCCCCCCCCCCCCCCAACCCCCCCCCCCCCCCACATCTCTCTGAGTGGTTGTCTCGTAGAGTTGACCAAGGTGGTGGATGTCTCGGGGTCTTGGCCAAGATTGCAGTGACTGTTGTACCCCCACATTGGTTATGTGCACCACAGACAGTGTTGGGAAAGTTCACTTTCTACATGAACTAGTTCAGTTCACAGTACAACATTTTTTTCTCTCCTCCACATTGCCTGTGGTGCATTTTTTCCTATTGCTAGGTTTTAGTGAGTTTTTCCTTACCTTTGCGTGGGGTATGTCTGGCAGTGTTGCATTCATTTATTTGATTTATTTAAAAATGTTTGGACTCTATGGTGTTCTTGTTTTGTTCTTGACTCATTGTGATGTTTCTTCTTGACTTGTTTAAAGAAAACGTGGCCGGCCGGCGTGAATATTAAAGGCAACCAACTTGTGTTCGGCTTTTCTCTGATTGGCCGCGACCCCCCGCCCCCACGCGCAGGCAAGCAGCAGTCGTCCCACGTCCCAAATGAAATCCAAGGAGCAAGCGAGCGGCAGCGCGGGCAACCAACTTGTGTACCAACCAACTTGTGTTCGCTGTTCCAACCAACTTGTGTTCAGCTGCGGTAGCAGTGGAGCGCTATGAAATGCGCTGAACTAGAAAGCGTAACGTTATTATGTTTTGCGTTTTTAACAACCAACTACCAGATTCACTCGTACCAGATTCACTCGTGTATAAACAAAGCCCTACAGTTATGAAATGCGCTGAACTAGAAAGCGTAACGTTATTATGTTTCGCGTTTTTAACAACCAACTACCAGATTCACTCGTCACTGTACATCACCTCTGAAGTATAAACAAAGCCCATACAGTTATGAAATGCGCTGAACTAGAAAGCGTAACGTTATTATGTTTCGCGTTTTTAACAACCAACTACCAGATTCACTCGTCACTGTACATCACTTCAGCTCCAGCAGCAGCGGCCGCGCTCCGTTGTAGGAAGCCCTTCAATGACAGCGCTCTCATATTTTGCGAATGCATAAACTGTACATCACTTCAGCTCCAGCAGCGAATGCATAAACTATATCTTAAATTATGGCTATGTGTCTAATATGGCTGTCGCTTATCAATGACTTCGCGACAGCCATATTAGACACATCGCCATAATTTATGATATAGTTTATGCATTCGCAAATATGAGAGCTCTGTCATTGAAGTGGGTGGTGGCACTAACAGTAGCGATTTTTATTGTTTTGTCATGACCAAACATAATCCCAACATAGATAGGAGGTGTACTGTATGTCAAATGTCGGTCATGTGGTGGAAGAGTTTAGTACAGTCACACAACAGAACACCAGTGTTTCTAGTAGATATGTTTATTAATATAAATAAACACCTCTGTCTGAACTGGTTCGACCATCGCGTTGGTTCGACCAGCGCTTCTGCCGCGTCTCTCAGCGTAAAAGGGCGTGTGCTAGGGCGGTCACGTGGCCGTGTGGCCAATCAGAGAAACGCTGAACGAAAAGCTGAACACAAGTTGGTTGCCTTTAATATTCACGCGGCCGGCCCATGGGAACATTAACGCGTGTTGTCAGGCCTTACAAATACATTTGATATATACAATATAATATAGTACCATAATATAATAGTATATAGTGTAAATATAGTTTAATATAATATAATAATTAATTATAATATGATTATATAATGTAATGTAATATAACATATAATATTATGTATTTTTCTTTTTCCATTTTATGCCTCATAATTTCATTAATTAAATGCAATTAAAGCTCTTCTTCCCTTCTGTACCTATCCAAAATAGATAATTTTTTTATCTAGATTTGAATTGATTTATGTTTTCACAATATTTTTGTTCATCCTCTCTAACCCATTCCACAGGGTGTCAAATATATCTGTTCATTTGACACATACAAAAGATAATAAAAAAAGACAACAAAAAGAGAAACCGAAAAACAAATCATAGTTTGCCCTGTTAGAAAAAGGAGTGGGAAGAAGTATACTTAAAAAAATTCCTATCGCTTTTTAACTATTACAAATTATTAGGGATATCCAATATTATCGGCCGATATTGGCATTAAAAAATGTAATATCGGAAATGATCGGTATCGGTTTTCAGAAAAAATATAAATATATATATATTTTTTTACATTTATTTAACCCAGGCAAGCAAGTAAGAACAAATTCTTATTTTATTTATTGTGAAAAGTATGCATAATGTTGTGTTTTGGGGGGGGGGAAACCCTGCATATATCGGTATCGGTTGATATCGGTATCGGAAATTAAGAGTTGGACAAATATCGGTATATTGGATATCGGTAAAAAAGCCAACATCGAACATCCCTACAAATTATATAATTGTATTCTATTGTTAATTATATGTATAAACGCTGTATCTCTATACAATCCAATACATTTATATAAATATACTACACTAAATAAATACCATATGATATACATAATTTTTCTTACATTTTTTATTTACATCGATCTTACACATACTCCCAATCAACACACTTCCTCTTCCAGATACCCATTTAATAAAGTTTTAAAACTGATTTATGTATATATATAAAAAAAAAAAAAGGGATGAATGATTCCATACCGTTCAGGGAGGATCACTTTATACACAGTGAGAGCATAAAGTACGGCCCCCAGGAGCACGAAGAAACTGCCCACCAGCCCCAGGAAGATGGGGGTCCCCAAGTCATACCTGCCGTGGGATGCAAAGGGACATTAGTACAAATGAGTGGTGACACATTTGCACACAAAAGCATATATATTTAACCCTTTCACTGCCACACTACAGAAGGTACCGTCTGTAGTGTGGTAGTGAAAGGGTTAACCTTCTGTAGTGTGGTAGACAGTGGAAGGGTTAACCCTTTGTCATGTGGCGGTGAAAGGGTTAACCTTCTGTATTGTCGCAGTGAAAGGGTTAACCCTTTGGTAGTGTGGTAGTGGAAGGGTTAACCCTTTGGTAGCGTGGTAGTGAAAGGGTTAAGCCCTAGCCATATTTTCAGAAGGTTCACCTGAAAGTACATACCTAAGTAAATGGAAGATTGCTCCACTTCTACAAGGCTATTTGCATGTTCCTGGTATCTAGGGACATCTATGGACCTCAGGGGATGTAGTCCCAGTGTCAGAGATATTGTGCCTGTTACTATGCTTGAGTAAATTGTAATGAACCAAAAGGAGAATATAAATAATTATTATTAAAAAAGAAAAAAAATCTTTGGCGGTGAATAACACCATGCTAACATTGACCAGGCATGAACAATTGCTCATTCAGCACCTTCTTGAGATAAAGTGTACAAAAAGCTAATTAATAACAGGCAGATGATTTATATGTTTTTTTGTAGATACAGTACTGAATTTTGCCATCCGGACACATGCAATTTGAAATATGAATATAGAATATCAGGCCTGTAAATGACCTTATTATGGCCAAGTCATACATCTATGGATTTAGTACCACCAAGTGCCCATAACAGGGCAGCAAAGACTGTGAATGAAATCTACTGTAAGTACAGTTACTTTTTTTGTAATGAAAAATCCGCCGGGATGCGCATAGATATTTGTGATCTCATATTTCACTAATAACACTTAAAATCAACAACCGTAGTGCTGAAAATATACACTTTGACTGCTGTTTTGATAGGGTTAGGGTCTTTACTCTTGGCTACATTTGAAAAATAAACGTTACATTAATTAATACGGACTGTATTGATCTATTTATGGCGTGAAATTATTGTCGGTCCGGTACCAGACCGCTCGGGCTTAAGGGGTTAAACCTTTCAGGTGTCTTTTTGTATTTAAATTTTTTGGCTTGAGTATGAGTATAATGTTGTGTTAATTCCACGACAATAGATATGTAATGTTAATTACCTGAAATTATTCCGTTTTGGGGGGGGGGGGGGGGGGGAAACCCTGCATACCGGTATCGGTTGATATCGGTTGATATCGGTATCGGAAATTAAGAGTTGGACAATATCGGTAACGGAACGTAGACCAATCTCAGTCACTCTTATTGTCTGGGACCAAATTCGGTCACGCCCCATTACCAGTAAAAAGTGGGAATCTCTAGAATGCGTTTTAGACTACAAAGGCGCCTCCCTCAAACTGAACAGTGACATCTCCTTAGCAAATGACCTCAATACCTTCTATGCGAGGTTTGATGCTGGTAATAACAACACCAGCCCACAAGCCACGGCAATGGGGGGGGGGGGGGGGGTCTGCTGCTGATGGAGACTCAGTGTTCAGGGTAACAGAGCATGAGGTGAGGCGGACCTTTAAAAAAGTGAATATCAGGAAGGCAGCAGGTCCGGACGGCATCCCCGGCAGCGTCCTAAAAGTCTGTGCTGACCAACTGGCCCCGGTATTCACTGACATATTTAACCTGTCCTTAGAACAGGCTGTCATCTCCACCTGCCTGAAGAAGTCCACTATTATCCCTGTACCCAAAAAATCCAAGCCTGCTTGCCTCAACGACTACCGCCCTGTAGCTCTCACCTCCATAGCCATGAAGTGCTTTGAGAAGCTAGTAAAGGGCTACATCTGCTCCTCCCTCCCCATCAACATGGCCCCCTGCAATTTGCATACCGCCCCAACAGGTCCACGGAGGACGCCATAGCCCATGTGCTGCACACAGCAGCATCACACCTGGACAAGAGGCAGGGGAACTATGTGAGAATGCTATTCATCGACTACAGCTCGGCATTCAATACCATAGTCCCCTCCATACTCATAGCCAAGCTCAGGGACCTGGGCTTAAACTATGACCTCTGCCAGTGGGTCTTGGACTTCCTGACGGGCAGACCCCAGGTGGTGAGAGCAGGCAACTGCACCTCCTCATCCATCACCCTCAACATAGGGGCCCCCCAGGGCTGTGTTCTGAGTCCCCTCCTCTACTCCCTGTACACACACGACTGTGTGGCTCAGCGGAGTAGCAATACAATCATCAAATTTGCTGACGACACAGTGGTGGTGGGCCTGATCTCTGCCAACGACGAGAGGGCCTACCTGGAAGAGGTCAAGGTCCTGGCGGGATGGTGCCAGGAAAACAGCCTCTCCATGAACGTCAGCAAAACAAAGGAGATGATTGTGGACTTCAGGAGGTCGGGGGTCAAGGACTACAGCCCCCTCAGCATCGACGGGGCACCGGTTGAGAGAGTCAACAGCTTTAAGTACCTCGGAGCCTACATATCCGAGGACTTGACATGGACCACACACATTGACAGTGTTGTGAAGAAGGCACGACAACGCCTCTACTTCCTCAGGCGCCTAAGGAAGTTCCAAGTCAGTCAGAAGATCCTTAAGAACTTCTACTCATGTACAATAGAGAGCATCCTGACTGGCAACATCACCTCCTGGTTTGGGAATAGCACTGCACAAGACCGAAGCAGACTACAAAGAGTGACACGTTCAGCCGAACGCACAATTGGAGGGGGGCTCCCCACCCTCCAGAACATTTACAACAAGCGTTGCAGGGGCAAGGCTAAGAGAATCATTAAAGACTCCAGTCACCCGAACAACTACCTCTTTGAACTGCTGCGGTCAGGCAAGCGATACCGGAGTCTCAAGGCGAGCACAGAAAGACTCAGAAGAAGCTTCTATCCCCAGGCCATCAGGCTGCTAAACGAACAATGAACACTACACAACAACAACCATCAAACGCACATAGCACACACATCCACACGCACACACTCACTTTAAACAAACACACTGTAGCACCCACTCCACACACTTTATAGCACACACTCACTTTAAACAAACACACTGTAGCACCCACTCCCCACACTTTATATTTATTGATGAAGGATTGCACTACAACTCGTACACCTTACTGTAAATTGTACCTAAATTGTACCTCATCCCATTTCTACTTTGCACTATATAGTACTGTACATTAGTACACTGCATAGTATTGTATATTATATGGTAACTCAGTTACGTCTATTCTGCATCGAACATTGTACATATGTCTATACTGAACACTGTGACCTCATTTTCTACTTCTAAATTACATGCTATACTATGTTATTTGATACTATCTTGTCTAGCACAGTCTCTGGAGCGTAACAGTAAGAAGCATTTTGTATGAAAGTATTCTGTACTTCTGTATAACAACTATTAAAGAAACTTGAAACTTGAACTTGAACTTTTGGGCGACGGTGTTTACGGAAGTGCGGTAGCCTCTCAAGTTGACGTTATACTACACAACACTTTCTGTTGTCAGTAGATGGCAGCATTGGTTTAAAATTAAAAGGTGAAAATGTTATGACTACAACATGAATACAATTCCCAAGACCTTTAGCACAGGTCACAGGTCACCGGATTAGGAAAACGCGATCTGAACAGCGTTAAACTATTAACGGAACCTGAGTACAGTGATCGAGAATGGTCACCCAATTATCTTAACAAAAGTGCATCATTAGCATTATGTTTGTTGTCTAAATGGGAACATAATGGTACAATTTAAGAGTTGAATGTTATCCACATATAAAGGACAAATAAAACATTGTTAATTTGTAAGAAACCTCAATAAAAACGGCGCAGGGTAAGTTATATTCACTATTGTTATGAAAATGTGATAGAATCCTATAAAAATGTGGACGCATTTGGTCACCATGACGTTATATCGGTATCGGTAAAAAAGCCAATATCTCACATCCCTAATTAACAGTATACTACTAATATCAGGTGGTTGCGTTTGTTGCAGCTATTTTGCTAGCAGTCCATTTCCGTGACGAGGAGACGTACCGTAATGTTCCCCTCTGCAGCTGGGCCGCGAAGGTGGTCCGGGCGATCCTGTTGATGTATAAGCAGTAACCAGCAATATCTGACACACCTGTATGAAGAGGGTTCGGTGACCGTGAGGCATGTTGAGGGCAAAACAATCCTGTATTTTACAGTCTGGTGCAGTTCAACAGTCTACAGTACAGCTCAACAGTCTACAGTACAGCTCAACAGTACAGCTCAATAGTCTACAATACAGCTTAATAGTCTACAATACAGCTCAATAGTCTACAATACAGCTCAATAGTCTACAGTACAGCTCAACAGTCTACAGTACAGCTCAATAGTCTACAATACAGCTCAACAGTCTACAATACAGCTCAACAGTCTACAATACAGCTCAATAGTCTAGTCTACAATACAGCTCAACAGTCTACAATACAGCTCAACAGTCTACAATACAGCTCAATAGTCTACAGTACAGCTCAATAGTCTACAATACAGCTCAACAGTCTACAATACAGCTCAACAGTCTACAGTACAGCTCAATAGTCTACAGTACAGCTCAATAGTCTACAATAGAGCTCAATAGTCTACAGTACAGCTCAATAGTCTACAATACAGCTCAATAGTCTACAGTACAGCTCAACAGTCTACAGCTCAACAGTCTACAGTACAGCTCAACAGTCTACAGTACAGCTCAACAGTCTACAGTACAGCTCAATAGTCTACAATACAGCTCAATAGTCTACAATACAGTTCAACAGTCTACAGTACAGCTCATTAGTCTACAATACAGCTCAACAGTCTACAGTACAGCTCAACAGTCTACAGTACAGCTCAACAGTATACAGTACAGCTCAATAGTCTACAATACAGCTCAATAGTCTACAGTACAGCTCAACAGTCTACAGCTCAATAGTCTACAGTACAGCTCAACAGTCTACAGTACAGCTCAATAGTCTACAATACAGCTCAACAGTCTACAATACAGCTCAACAGTCTACAATACAGCTCAATAGTCTACAGTACAGCTCAATAGTCTACAGTACAGCTCAATAGTCTACAATACAGCCCAACAGTCTACAATACAGCTCAACAGTCTACAATACAGCTCAATAGTCTACAGTACAGCTAAATACTCTACAATACAGCTCAACAGTCTACAATACAGCTCAACAGTCTACAATACAGCTCAATAGTCTACAGTACAGCTCAATAGTCTACAATAGAGCTCAATAGTCTACAGTACAGCTCAATAGTCTACAATACAGCTCAATAGTCTACAGTACAGCTCAACAGTCTACAGCTCAATAGTCTACAATACAGCTCAATAGTCTACAATACAGCTCAACAGTCTACAATACAGCTCAACAGTCTACAGTACAGCTCAACAGTCTACAGTACAGCTCAACAGTCTACAGTACAGCTCAATAGTCTACAATACAGCTCAACAGTCTACAATACAGCTCATTAGTCTACAATACAGCTCAATAGTCTACAATACAGCTCAATAGTCTACAGTACAGCTCAATAGTCTACAATACAGCTCAACAGTCTACAATACAGCTCAACAGTCTACAGTACAGCTCAATAGTCTACAATACAGCTCAACAGTCTACAATACAGCTCAACAGTCTACAGTACAGCTCAATAGTCTACGATACAGCTCAACAGTCTACAATACAGCTCAACAGTCTACAATACAGCTCAACAGTCTACAATACAGTTCAATAGTCTACAGTACAGCTCAATAGTCTACAGTACAGATCACTAGTCTACAATACAGACCAATAGTCTACAATACAGTCAATAGTCTACAATACAGCTAAACAGTCTACAATACAGCTCAATAGTCTACAATACAGCTTGATAGTCTACAGTACAGCTCAATAGTCTACAGTACAGCTCAACAGTCTACAATACAGCTCAATAGTCTACAATACAGCTCAATAGTCTGCAATACAGCTCAATAGTCTACAGTACAGCTCAACAGTCTACAGTACAGCTCAATAGTCTACAATACAGCTCAACAGTCTACAATACAGCTCAACAGTCTACAATACAGCTCAATAGTCTAGTCTACAATACAGCTCAACAGTCTACAATACAGCTCAACAGTCTACAATACAGCTCAATAGTCTACAGTACAGCTCAATAGTCTACAATACAGCTCAACAGTCTACAATACAGCTCAACAGTCTACAGTACAGCTCAATAGTCTACAGTACAGCTCAATAGTCTACAATAGAGCTCAATAGTCTACAGTACAGCTCAATAGTCTACAATACAGCTCAACAGTCTACAGCTCAATAGTCTACAATACAGCTCAATAGTCTACAATACAGCTCAACAGTCTACAATACAGCTCAACAGTCTACAGTACAGCTCAACAGTCTACAGTACAGCTCAACAGTCTACAGTACAGCTCAATAGTCTACAATACAGCTCAATAGTCTACAATACAGTTCAACAGTCTACAGTACAGCTCATTAGTCTACAATACAGCTCAACAGTCTACAGTACAGCTCAACAGTCTACAGTACAGCTCAACAGTATACAGTACAGCTCAATAGTCTACAATACAGCTCAATAGTCTACAGTACAGCTCAACAGTCTACAGCTCAATAGTCTACAGTACAGCTCAACAGTCTACAGTACAGCTCAATAGTCTACAATACAGCTCAACAGTCTACAATACAGCTCAACAGTCTACAATACAGCTCAATAGTCTACAGTACAGCTCAATAGTCTACAGTACAGCTCAATAGTCTACAATACAGCCCAACAGTCTACAATACAGCTCAACAGTCTACAATACAGCTCAATAGTCTACAGTACAGCTCAACAGTATACAGTACAGCTCAATAGTCTACAATACAGCTCAATAGTCTACAGTACAGCTCAACAGTCTACAGCTCAATAGTCTACAGTACAGCTCAACAGTCTACAGTACAGCTCAACAGTCTACAGTACAGCTCAATAGTCTACAATACAGCTCAACAGTCTACAATACAGCTCAACAGTCTACAGTACAGCTCAATAGTCTACAGTACAGCTCAATAGTCTACAATACAGCCCAACAGTCTACAATACAGCTCAACAGTCTACAATACAGCTCAATAGTCTACAGTACAGCTCAATAGTCTACAATACAGCCCAACAGTCTACAATACAGCTCAACAGTCTACAATACAGCTCAACAGTCTACAGTACAGCTCAACAGTCTACAGTACAGCTCAACAGTATACAGTACAGCTCAATAGTCTACAATACAGCTCAATAGTATACAGTACAGCTCAACAGTCTACAGCTCAATAGTCTACAGTACAGCTCAACAGTCTACAGTACAGCTCAATAGTCTACAATACAGCTCAACAGTCTACAATACAGCTCAACAGTCTACAATACAGCTCAATAGTCTACAGTACAGCTCAATAGTCTACAGTACAGCTCAATAGTCTACAATACAGCCCAACAGTCTACAATACAGCTCAACAGTCTACAATACAGCTCAATAGTCTAGTCTACAATACAGCTCAACAGTCTACAATACAGCTCAACAGTCTACAATACAGCTCAATAGTCTACAGTACAGCTCAATAGTCTACAATACAGCTCAACAGTCTACAATACAGCTTAACAGTCTACAGTACAGCTCAATAGTCTACAGTACAGCTCAATAGTCTACAATAGAGCTCAATAGTCTACAGTACAGCTCAATAGTCTACAATACAGCTCAACAGTCTACAGCTCAATAGTCTACAATACAGCTCAATAGTCTACAATACAGCTCAACAGTCTACAATACAGCTCAACAGTCTACAGTACAGCTCAACAGTCTACAGTACAGCTCAACAGTCTACAGTACAGCTCAATAGTCTACAATACAGCTCAATAGTCTACAATACAGTTCAACAGTCTACAGTACAGCTCATTAGTCTACAATACAGCTCAACAGTCTACAGTACAGCTCAACAGTCTACAGTACAGCTCAACAGTATACAGTACAGCTCAATAGTCTACAATACAGCTCAATAGTCTACAATACAGCTCAATAGTCTACAATACAGTTCAACAGTCTACAGTACAGCTCATTAGTCTACAATACAGCTCAACAGTCTACAGTACAGCTCAACAGTCTACAGTACAGCTCAACAGTATACAGTACAGCTCAATAGTCTACAATACAGCTCAATAGTCTACAGTACAGCTCAACAGTCTACAGCTCAATAGTCTACAGTACAGCTCAACAGTCTACAGTACAGCTCAATAGTCTACAATACAGCTCAACAGTCTACAATACAGCTCAACAGTCTACAATACAGCTCAATAGTCTACAGTACAGCTCAATAGTCTACAGTACAGCTCAATAGTCTACAATACAGCCCAACAGTCTACAATACAGCTCAACAGTCTACAATACAGCTCAATAGTCTACAGTACAGCTAAATAGTCTACAATACAGCTCAACAGTCTACAATACAGCTCAACAGTCTACAATACAGCTCAATAGTCTACAGTACAGCTCAATAGTCTACAATAGAGCTCAATAGTCTACAGTACAGCTCAATAGTCTACAATACAGCTCAATAGTCTACAGTACAGCTCAACAGTCTACAGCTCAATAGTCTACAATACAGCTCAATAGTCTACAATACAGCTCAACAGTCTACAATACAGCTCAACAGTCTACAGTACAGCTCAACAGTCTACAGTACAGCTCAACAGTCTACAGTACAGCTCAATAGTCTACAATACAGCTCAACAGTCTACAATACAGCTCATTAGTCTACAATACAGCTCAATAGTCTACAATACAGCTCAATAGTCTACAGTACAGCTCAATAGTCTACAATACAGCTCAACAGTCTACAATACAGCTCAACAGTCTACAGTACAGCTCAATAGTCTACAATACAGCTCAACAGTCTACAATACAGCTCAACAGTCTACAGTACAGCTCAATAGTCTACGATACAGCTCAACAGTCTACAATACAGCTCAACAGTCTACAATACAGCTCAACAGTCTACAATACAGTTCAATAGTCTACAGTACAGCTCAATAGTCTACAGTACAGCTCACTAGTCTACAATACAGACCAATAGTCTACAATACAGTCAATAGTCTACAATACAGCTAAACAGTCTACAATACAGCTCAATAGTCTACAATACAGCTTGATAGTCTACAGTACAGCTCAATAGTCTACAGTACAGCTCAACAGTCTACAATACAGCTCAATAGTCTACAATACAGCTCAATAGTCTGCAATACAGCTCAATAGTCTACAGTACAGCTCAACAGTCTACAGTACAGCTCAATAGTCTACAATACAGCTCAACAGTCTACAATACAGCTCAACAGTCTACAATACAGCTCAATAGTCTAGTCTACAATACAGCTCAACAGTCTACAATACAGCTCAACAGTCTACAATACAGCTCAATAGTCTACAGTACAGCTCAATAGTCTACAATACAGCTCAACAGTCTACAATACAGCTCAACAGTCTACAGTACAGCTCAATAGTCTACAGTACAGCTCAATAGTCTACAATAGAGCTCAATAGTCTACAGTACAGCTCAATAGTCTACAATACAGCTCAACAGTCTACAGCTCAATAGTCTACAATACAGCTCAATAGTCTACAATACAGCTCAACAGTCTACAATACAGCTCAACAGTCTACAGTACAGCTCAACAGTCTACAGTACAGCTCAACAGTCTACAGTACAGCTCAATAGTCTACAATACAGCTCAATAGTCTACAATACAGTTCAACAGTCTACAGTACAGCTCATTAGTCTACAATACAGCTCAACAGTCTACAGTACAGCTCAACAGTCTACAGTACAGCTCAACAGTATACAGTACAGCTCAATAGTCTACAATACAGCTCAATAGTCTACAGTACAGCTCAACAGTCTACAGCTCAATAGTCTACAGTACAGCTCAACAGTCTACAGTACAGCTCAATAGTCTACAATACAGCTCAACAGTCTACAATACAGCTCAACAGTCTACAATACAGCTCAATAGTCTACAGTACAGCTCAATAGTCTACAGTACAGCTCAATAGTCTACAATACAGCCCAACAGTCTACAATACAGCTCAACAGTCTACAATACAGCTCAATAGTCTACAGTACAGCTCAACAGTATACAGTACAGCTCAATAGTCTACAATACAGCTCAATAGTCTACAGTACAGCTCAACAGTCTACAGCTCAATAGTCTACAATACAGCTCAATAGTCTACAATACAGCTCAACAGTCTACAATACAGCTCAACAGTCTACAGTACAGCTCAACAGTCTACAGTACAGCTCAACAGTCTACAGTACAGCTCAATAGTCTACAATACAGCTCAACAGTCTACAATACAGCTCATTAGTCTACAATACAGCTCAATAGTCTACAATACAGCTCAATAGTCTACAGTACAGCTCAATAGTCTACAATACAGCTCAACAGTCTACAATACAGCTCAACAGTCTACAGTACAGCTCAATAGTCTACAATACAGCTCAACAGTCTACAATACAGCTCAACAGTCTACAGTACAGCTCAATAGTCTACGATACAGCTCAACAGTCTACAATACAGCTCAACAGTCTACAATACAGCTCAACAGTCTACAATACAGTTCAATAGTCTACAGTACAGCTCAATAGTCTACAGTACAGCTCACTAGTCTACAATACAGACCAATAGTCTACAATACAGTCAATAGTCTACAATACAGCTAAACAGTCTACAATACAGCTCAATAGTCTACAATACAGCTTGATAGTCTACAGTACAGCTCAATAGTCTACAGTACAGCTCAACAGTCTACAATACAGCTCAATAGTCTACAATACAGCTCAATAGTCTGCAATACAGCTCAATAGTCTACAGTACAGCTCAACAGTCTACAGTACAGCTCAATAGTCTACAATACAGCTCAACAGTCTACAATACAGCTCAACAGTCTACAGTACAGCTCAATAGTCTACAGTACAGCTCAATAGTCTACAATAGAGCTCAATAGTCTACAGTACAGCTCAATAGTCTACAATACAGCTCAACAGTCTACAGCTCAATAGTCTACAATACAGCTCAATAGTCTACAATACAGCTCAACAGTCTACAATACAGCTCAACAGTCTACAGTACAGCTCAACAGTCTACAGTACAGCTCAACAGTCTACAGTACAGCTCAATAGTCTACAATACAGCTCAATAGTCTACAATACAGTTCAACAGTCTACAGTACAGCTCATTAGTCTACAATACAGCTCAACAGTCTACAGTACAGCTCAACAGTCTACAGTACAGCTCAACAGTATACAGTACAGCTCAATAGTCTACAATACAGCTCAATAGTCTACAGTACAGCTCAACAGTCTACAGCTCAATAGTCTACAGTACAGCTCAACAGTCTACAGTACAGCTCAATAGTCTACAATACAGCTCAACAGTCTACAATACAGCTCAACAGTCTACAATACAGCTCAATAGTCTACAGTACAGCTCAATAGTCTACAGTACAGCTCAATAGTCTACAATACAGCCCAACAGTCTACAATACAGCTCAACAGTCTACAATACAGCTCAATAGTCTACAGTACAGCTCAACAGTATACAGTACAGCTCAATAGTCTACAATACAGCTCAATAGTCTACAGTACAGCTCAACAGTCTACAGCTCAATAGTCTACAGTACAGCTCAACAGTCTACAGTACAGCTCAATAGTCTACAATACAGCTCAACAGTCTACAATACAGCTCAACAGTCTACAATACAGCTCAATAGTCTACAGTACAGCTCAATAGTCTACAGTACAGCTCAATAGTCTACAATACAGCCCAACAGTCTACAATACAGCTCAACAGTCTACAATACAGCTCAATAGTCTACAGTACAGCTCAATAGTCTACAATACAGCCCAACAGTCTACAATACAGCTCAACAGTCTACAATACAGCTCAACAGTCTACAGTACAGCTCAACAGTCTACAGTACAGCTCAACAGTATACAGTACAGCTCAATAGTCTACAATACAGCTCAATAGTCTACAGTACAGCTCAACAGTCTACAGCTCAATAGTCTACAGTACAGCTCAACAGTCTACAGTACAGCTCAATAGTCTACAATACAGCTCAACAGTCTACAATACAGCTCAACAGTCTACAGTACAGCTCAATAGTCTACAGTACAGCTCAATAGTCTACAATAGAGCTCAATAGTCTACAGTACAGCTCAATAGTCTACAATACAGCTCAACAGTCTACAGCTCAATAGTCTACAATACAGCTCAATAGTCTACAATACAGCTCAACAGTCTACAATACAGCTCAACAGTCTACAGTACAGCTCAACAGTCTACAGTACAGCTCAACAGTCTACAGTACAGCTCAATAGTCTACAATACAGCTCAATAGTCTACAATACAGTTCAACAGTCTACAGTACAGCTCATTAGTCTACAATACAGCTCAACAGTCTACAGTACAGCTCAACAGTCTACAGTACAGCTCAACAGTATACAGTACAGCTCAATAGTCTACAATACAGCTCAATAGTCTACAGTACAGCTCAACAGTCTACAGCTCAATAGTCTACAGTACAGCTCAACAGTCTACAGTACAGCTCAATAGTCTACAATACAGCTCAACAGTCTACAATACAGCTCAACAGTCTACAATACAGCTCAATAGTCTACAGTACAGCTCAATAGTCTACAGTACAGCTCAATAGTCTACAATACAGCCCAACAGTCTACAATACAGCTCAACAGTCTACAATACAGCTCAATAGTCTACAGTACAGCTCAACAGTATACAGTACAGCTCAATAGTCTACAATACAGCTCAATAGTCTACAGTACAGCTCAACAGTCTACAGCTCAATAGTCTACAGTACAGCTCAACAGTCTACAGTACAGCTCAATAGTCTACAATACAGCTCAACAGTCTACAATACAGCTCAACAGTCTACAATACAGCTCAATAGTCTACAGTACAGCTCAATAGTCTACAGTACAGCTCAATAGTCTACAATACAGCCCAACAGTCTACAATACAGCTCAACAGTCTACAATACAGCTCAATAGTCTACAGTACAGCTCAATAGTCTACAATACAGCCCAACAGTCTACAATACAGCTCAACAGTCTACAATACAGCTCAACAGTCTACAGTACAGCTCAACAGTCTACAGTACAGCTCAACAGTATACAGTACAGCTCAATAGTCTACAATACAGCTCAATAGTCTACAGTACAGCTCAACAGTCTACAGCTCAATAGTCTACAGTACAGCTCAACAGTCTACAGTACAGCTCAATAGTCTACAATACAGCTCAACAGTCTACAATACAGCTCAACAGTCTACAATACAGCTCAATAGTCTACAGTACAGCTCAATAGTCTACAGTACAGCTCAATAGTCTACAATACAGCCCAACAGTCTACAATACAGCTCAACAGTCTACAATACAGCTCAATAGTCTAGTCTACAATACAGCTCAACAGTCTACAATACAGCTCAACAGTCTACAATACAGCTCAATAGTCTACAGTACAGCTCAATAGTCTACAATACAGCTCAACAGTCTACAATACAGCTTAACAGTCTACAGTACAGCTCAATAGTCTACAGTACAGCTCAATAGTCTACAATAGAGCTCAATAGTCTACAGTACAGCTCAATAGTCTACAATACAGCTCAACAGTCTACAGCTCAATAGTCTACAATACAGCTCAATAGTCTACAATACAGCTCAACAGTCTACAATACAGCTCAACAGTCTACAGTACAGCTCAACAGTCTACAGTACAGCTCAACAGTCTACAGTACAGCTCAATAGTCTACAATACAGCTCAATAGTCTACAATACAGTTCAACAGTCTACAGTACAGCTCATTAGTCTACAATACAGCTCAACAGTCTACAGTACAGCTCAACAGTCTACAGTACAGCTCAACAGTATACAGTACAGCTCAATAGTCTACAATACAGCTCAATAGTCTACAGTACAGCTCAACAGTCTACAGCTCAATAGTCTACAGTACAGCTCAACAGTCTACAGTACAGCTCAATAGTCTACAATACAGCTCAACAGTCTACAATACAGCTCAACAGTCTACAATACAGCTCAATAGTCTACAGTACAGCTCAATAGTCTACAGTACAGCTCAATAGTCTACAATACAGCCCAACAGTCTACAATACAGCTCAACAGTCTACAATACAGCTCAATAGTCTACAGTACAGCTCAACAGTATACAGTACAGCTCAATAGTCTACAATACAGCTCAATAGTCTACAGTACAGCTCAACAGTCTACAGCTCAATAGTCTACAATACAGCTCAATAGTCTACAATACAGCTCAACAGTCTACAATACAGCTCAACAGTCTACAGTACAGCTCAACAGTCTACAGTACAGCTCAACAGTCTACAGTACAGCTCAATAGTCTACAATACAGCTCAACAGTCTACAATACAGCTCATTAGTCTACAATACAGCTCAATAGTCTACAATACAGCTCAATAGTCTACAGTACAGCTCAATAGTCTACAATACAGCTCAACAGTCTACAATACAGCTCAACAGTCTACAGTACAGCTCAATAGTCTACAATACAGCTCAACAGTCTACAATACAGCTCAACAGTCTACAGTACAGCTCAATAGTCTACGATACAGCTCAACAGTCTACAATACAGCTCAACAGTCTACAATACAGCTCAACAGTCTACAATACAGTTCAATAGTCTACAGTACAGCTCAATAGTCTACAGTACAGCTCACTAGTCTACAATACAGACCAATAGTCTACAATACAGTCAATAGTCTACAATACAGCTAAACAGTCTACAATACAGCTCAATAGTCTACAATACAGCTTGATAGTCTACAGTACAGCTCAATAGTCTACAGTACAGCTCAACAGTCTACAATACAGCTCAATAGTCTACAATACAGCTCAATAGTCTGCAATACAGCTCAATAGTCTACAGTACAGCTCAACAGTCTACAGTACAGCTCAATAGTCTACAATACAGCTCAACAGTCTACAATACAGCTCAACAGTCTACAGTACAGCTCAATAGTCTACAGTACAGCTCAATAGTCTACAATAGAGCTCAATAGTCTACAGTACAGCTCAATAGTCTACAATACAGCTCAACAGTCTACAGCTCAATAGTCTACAATACAGCTCAATAGTCTACAATACAGCTCAACAGTCTACAATACAGCTCAACAGTCTACAGTACAGCTCAACAGTCTACAGTACAGCTCAACAGTCTACAGTACAGCTCAATAGTCTACAATACAGCTCAATAGTCTACAATACAGTTCAACAGTCTACAGTACAGCTCATTAGTCTACAATACAGCTCAACAGTCTACAGTACAGCTCAACAGTCTACAGTACAGCTCAACAGTATACAGTACAGCTCAATAGTCTACAATACAGCTCAATAGTCTACAGTACAGCTCAACAGTCTACAGCTCAATAGTCTACAGTACAGCTCAACAGTCTACAGTACAGCTCAATAGTCTACAATACAGCTCAACAGTCTACAATACAGCTCAACAGTCTACAATACAGCTCAATAGTCTACAGTACAGCTCAATAGTCTACAGTACAGCTCAATAGTCTACAATACAGCCCAACAGTCTACAATACAGCTCAACAGTCTACAATACAGCTCAATAGTCTACAGTACAGCTCAACAGTATACAGTACAGCTCAATAGTCTACAATACAGCTCAATAGTCTACAGTACAGCTCAACAGTCTACAGCTCAATAGTCTACAGTACAGCTCAACAGTCTACAGTACAGCTCAATAGTCTACAATACAGCTCAACAGTCTACAATACAGCTCAACAGTCTACAATACAGCTCAATAGTCTACAGTACAGCTCAATAGTCTACAGTACAGCTCAATAGTCTACAATACAGCCCAACAGTCTACAATACAGCTCAACAGTCTACAATACAGCTCAATAGTCTACAGTACAGCTCAATAGTCTACAATACAGCCCAACAGTCTACAATACAGCTCAACAGTCTACAATACAGCTCAACAGTCTACAGTACAGCTCAACAGTCTACAGTACAGCTCAACAGTATACAGTACAGCTCAATAGTCTACAATACAGCTCAATAGTCTACAGTACAGCTCAACAGTCTACAGCTCAATAGTCTACAGTACAGCTCAACAGTCTACAGTACAGCTCAATAGTCTACAATACAGCTCAACAGTCTACAATACAGCTCAACAGTCTACAGTACAGCTCAATAGTCTACAGTACAGCTCAATAGTCTACAATAGAGCTCAATAGTCTACAGTACAGCTCAATAGTCTACAATACAGCTCAACAGTCTACAGCTCAATAGTCTACAATACAGCTCAATAGTCTACAATACAGCTCAACAGTCTACAATACAGCTCAACAGTCTACAGTACAGCTCAACAGTCTACAGTACAGCTCAACAGTCTACAGTACAGCTCAATAGTCTACAATACAGCTCAATAGTCTACAATACAGTTCAACAGTCTACAGTACAGCTCATTAGTCTACAATACAGCTCAACAGTCTACAGTACAGCTCAACAGTCTACAGTACAGCTCAACAGTATACAGTACAGCTCAATAGTCTACAATACAGCTCAATAGTCTACAGTACAGCTCAACAGTCTACAGCTCAATAGTCTACAGTACAGCTCAACAGTCTACAGTACAGCTCAATAGTCTACAATACAGCTCAACAGTCTACAATACAGCTCAACAGTCTACAATACAGCTCAATAGTCTACAGTACAGCTCAATAGTCTACAGTACAGCTCAATAGTCTACAATACAGCCCAACAGTCTACAATACAGCTCAACAGTCTACAATACAGCTCAATAGTCTACAGTACAGCTCAACAGTATACAGTACAGCTCAATAGTCTACAATACAGCTCAATAGTCTACAGTACAGCTCAACAGTCTACAGCTCAATAGTCTACAGTACAGCTCAACAGTCTACAGTACAGCTCAATAGTCTACAATACAGCTCAACAGTCTACAATACAGCTCAACAGTCTACAATACAGCTCAATAGTCTACAGTACAGCTCAATAGTCTACAGTACAGCTCAATAGTCTACAATACAGCCCAACAGTCTACAATACAGCTCAACAGTCTACAATACAGCTCAATAGTCTACAGTACAGCTCAATAGTCTACAATACAGCCCAACAGTCTACAATACAGCTCAACAGTCTACAATACAGCTCAACAGTCTACAGTACAGCTCAACAGTCTACAGTACAGCTCAACAGTATACAGTACAGCTCAATAGTCTACAATACAGCTCAATAGTCTACAGTACAGCTCAACAGTCTACAGCTCAATAGTCTACAGTACAGCTCAACAGTCTACAGTACAGCTCAATAGTCTACAATACAGCTCAACAGTCTACAATACAGCTCAACAGTCTACAATACAGCTCAATAGTCTACAGTACAGCTCAATAGTCTACAGTACAGCTCAATAGTCTACAATACAGCCCAACAGTCTACAATACAGCTCAACAGTCTACAATACAGCTCAATAGTCTAGTCTACAATACAGCTCAACAGTCTACAATACAGCTCAACAGTCTACAATACAGCTCAATAGTCTACAGTACAGCTCAATAGTCTACAATACAGCTCAACAGTCTACAATACAGCTTAACAGTCTACAGTACAGCTCAATAGTCTACAGTACAGCTCAATAGTCTACAATAGAGCTCAATAGTCTACAGTACAGCTCAATAGTCTACAATACAGCTCAACAGTCTACAGCTCAATAGTCTACAATACAGCTCAATAGTCTACAATACAGCTCAACAGTCTACAATACAGCTCAACAGTCTACAGTACAGCTCAACAGTCTACAGTACAGCTCAACAGTCTACAGTACAGCTCAATAGTCTACAATACAGCTCAATAGTCTACAATACAGTTCAACAGTCTACAGTACAGCTCATTAGTCTACAATACAGCTCAACAGTCTACAGTACAGCTCAACAGTCTACAGTACAGCTCAACAGTATACAGTACAGCTCAATAGTCTACAATACAGCTCAATAGTCTACAGTACAGCTCAACAGTCTACAGCTCAATAGTCTACAGTACAGCTCAACAGTCTACAGTACAGCTCAATAGTCTACAATACAGCTCAACAGTCTACAATACAGCTCAACAGTCTACAATACAGCTCAATAGTCTACAGTACAGCTCAATAGTCTACAGTACAGCTCAATAGTCTACAATACAGCCCAACAGTCTACAATACAGCTCAACAGTCTACAATACAGCTCAATAGTCTACAGTACAGCTCAATAGTCTACAATACAGCCCAACAGTCTACAATACAGCTCAACAGTCTACAATACAGCTCAATAGTCTACAGTACAGCTCAATAGTCTACAATAGAGCTCAATAGTCTACAGTACAGCTCAATAGTCTACAATACAGCTCAATAGTCTACAGTACAGCTCAATAGTCTACAATACAGCTCAACAGTCTACAATACAGCTCAACAGTCTACAATACAGCTCAATAGTCTACAGTACAGCCCAATAGGCTACAATAGAGCTCAATAGTCTACAGTACAGCTCAATAGTCTACAATACAGCTCAATAGTCTACAGTACAGCTCAACAGTCTACAGCTCAATAGTCTACAATACAGCTCAATAGTCTACAATACAGCTCAACAGTCTACAATACAGCTCAACAGTCTACAATACAGCTCAACAGTCTACAGTACAGCTCAATAGTCTACAATACAGCTCAACAGTCTACAATACAGCTCAATAGTCTACAATACAGCTCAATAGTCTACAATAGAGCTCAACAGTCTACAGCTCAATAGTCTACAATACAGCTCAACAGTCTACAGCTCAATAGTCTACAATACAGCCCAACAGTCTACAATACAGCTCAACAGTCTACAATACAGCTCAACAGTCTACAGTACAGCTCAACAGTCTACAGTACAGCTCAACAGTATACAGTACAGCTCAATAGTCTACAATACAGCTCAATAGTCTACAGTACAGCTCAACAGTCTACAGCTCAATAGTCTACAGTACAGCTCAACAGTCTACAGTACAGCTCAATAGTCTACAATACAGCTCAACAGTCTACAATACAGCTCAACAGTCTACAATACAGCTCAATAGTCTACAGTACAGCTCAATAGTCTACAGTACAGCTCAATAGTCTACAATACAGCCCAACAGTCTACAATACAGCTCAACAGTCTACAATACAGCTCAATAGTCTAGTCTACAATACAGCTCAACAGTCTACAATACAGCTCAACAGTCTACAATACAGCTCAATAGTCTACAGTACAGCTCAATAGTCTACAATACAGCTCAACAGTCTACAATACAGCTTAACAGTCTACAGTACAGCTCAATAGTCTACAGTACAGCTCAATAGTCTACAATAGAGCTCAATAGTCTACAGTACAGCTCAATAGTCTACAATACAGCTCAACAGTCTACAGCTCAATAGTCTACAATACAGCTCAATAGTCTACAATACAGCTCAACAGTCTACAATACAGCTCAACAGTCTACAGTACAGCTCAACAGTCTACAGTACAGCTCAACAGTCTACAGTACAGCTCAATAGTCTACAATACAGCTCAATAGTCTACAATACAGTTCAACAGTCTACAGTACAGCTCATTAGTCTACAATACAGCTCAACAGTCTACAGTACAGCTCAACAGTCTACAGTACAGCTCAACAGTATACAGTACAGCTCAATAGTCTACAATACAGCTCAATAGTCTACAGTACAGCTCAACAGTCTACAGCTCAATAGTCTACAGTACAGCTCAACAGTCTACAGTACAGCTCAATAGTCTACAATACAGCTCAACAGTCTACAATACAGCTCAACAGTCTACAATACAGCTCAATAGTCTACAGTACAGCTCAATAGTCTACAGTACAGCTCAATAGTCTACAATACAGCCCAACAGTCTACAATACAGCTCAACAGTCTACAATACAGCTCAATAGTCTACAGTACAGCTCAATAGTCTACAATACAGCCCAACAGTCTACAATACAGCTCAACAGTCTACAATACAGCTCAATAGTCTACAGTACAGCTCAATAGTCTACAATAGAGCTCAATAGTCTACAGTACAGCTCAATAGTCTACAATACAGCTCAATAGTCTACAGTACAGCTCAATAGTCTACAATACAGCTCAACATTCTACAATACAGCTCAACAGTCTACAATACAGCTCAATAGTCTACAGTACAGCTCAATAGGCTACAATAGAGCTCAATAGTCTACAGTACAGCTCAATAGTCTACAATACAGCTCAATAGTCTACAGTACAGCTCAACAGTCTACAGCTCAATAGTCTACAATACAGCTCAATAGTCTACAATACAGCTCAACAGTCTACAATACAGCTCAACAGTCTACAATACAGCTCAACAGTCTACAGTACAGCTCAATAGTCTACAATACAGCTCAACAGTCTACAATACAGCTCAATAGTCTACAATACAGCTCAATAGTCTACAATAGAGCTCAACAGTCTACAGCTCAATAGTCTACAATACAGCTCAACAGTCTACAGCTCAATAGTCTACAATACAGCTCAACAGTCTACAGCTCAATAGTCTACAATACAGCTCAACAGTCTACAGTACAGCTCAATAGTCTACAATACAGCTCAATCGTCTACAGTACAGATAATTAGTCTACAATACAGCTCAACAGTCTACAGTACAGCTCAACAGTCTACAGTACAGCTCAACAGTATACAGTACAGCTCAATAGTCTACAATACAGCTCAATAGTCTACAGTACAGCTCAACAGTCTACAGTACAGCTCAATAGTCTACAATACAGCTAAACAGTCTACAATACAGCTCAACAGTCTACAATACAGCTCAATAGTCTACAGTACAGCTCAATAGTCTACAGTACAGCTCAATAGTCTACAATACAGCCCAACAGTCTACAATACAGCTCAATAGTCTACAGTACAGTTCAATAGTCTACAATACAGCCCAACAGTCTACAATACAGCTCAACAGTCTACAATACAGCTCAATAGTCTACAGTACAGCTCAATAGTCTACAATAGAGCTCAATAGTCTACAGTACAGCTCAATAGTCTACAATACAGCTCAATAGTCTACAGTACAGCTCAACAGTCTACAGCTCAATAGTCTACAATACAGCTCAATAGTCTACAATACAGCTCAACAGTCTACAATACAGCTCAACAGTCTACAGTACAGCTCAACAGTCTACAGTACAGCTCAATAGTCTACAGTACAGCTCAATAGTCTACAGCTCAACAGTCTACAATACAGCTCAATAGTCTACAATACAGCTCAATAGTCTACAGTACAGCTCAACAGTCTACAATACAGCTCAACAGTCTACAATACAGCTCAACAGTCTACAGCTCAACAGTCTACAATACAGCTCAATAGTCTACAATACAGCTCAATAGTCTACAGCACAGCTCAACAGTCTACAATACAGCTCAACAGTCTACAGTACAGCTCAACAGTCTACAGTACAGCTCAACAGTATACAGTACAGCTCAATAGTCTACAATACAGCTCAATAGTCTACAGTACAGCTCAACAGTCTACAATACAGCTCAATAGTCTACAATACAGTTCAACAGTCTACAGTACAGCTCATTAGTCTACAATACAGCTCAACAGTCTACAGTACAGCTCAACAGTCTACAGTACAGCTCAACAGTATACAGTACAGCTCAATAGTCTACAATACAGCTCAATAGTCTACAGTACAGCTCAACAGTCTACAGCTCAATAGTCTACAGTACAGCTCAACAGTCTACAGTACAGCTCAATAGTCTACAATACAGCTCAACAGTCTACAATACAGCTCAACAGTCTACAATACAGCTCAATAGTCTACAGTACAGCTCAATAGTCTACAGTACAGCTCAATAGTCTACAATACAGCCCAACAGTCTACAATACAGCTCAACAGTCTACAATACAGCTCAATAGTCTACAGTACAGCTCAATAGTCTACAATACAGCCCAACAGTCTACAATACAGCTCAACAGTCTACAATACAGCTCAATAGTCTACAGTACAGCTCAATAGTCTACAATAGAGTTCAATAGTCTACAGTACAGCTCAATAGTCTACAATACAGCTCAATAGTCTACAGTACAGCTCAACAGTCTACAGCTCAATAGTCTACAATACAGCTCAATAGTCTACAATACAGCTCAACAGTCTACAATACAGCTCAACAGTCTACAGTACAGCTCAACAGTCTACAGTACAGCTCAATAGTCTACAATACAGCTCAACAGTCTACAATACAGCTCATTAGTCTACAATACAGCTCAATAGTCTACAATACAGCTCAATAGTCTACAGTACAGCTCAATAGTCTACAATACAGCTCAACAGTCTACAATACAGCTCAACAGTCTACAGTACAGTTCAATAGTATACAATACAGCTCAACAGTCTACAATACAGCTCAACAGTCTACAGTACAGCTCAATAGTCTACAATACAGCTCAACAGTCTACAATACAGCTCAACAGTCTACAATACAGCTCAACAGTCTACAATACAGTTCAATAGTCTACAGTACAGCTCAATAGTCTACAGTACAGCTCACTAGTCTACAATACAGACCAATAGTCTACAAGACAGCTCATTAGTCTACAATACAGCTCAACAGTCTACAGTACAGCTCAATAGTCTACAATACAGCTCAACAGTCTACAGCTCAACAGTCTACAATACAGCTCAACAGTCTACAATACAGCTCAACAGTCTACAATACAGCTCAACAGTCTACAATACAGTTCAATAGTCTACAGTACAGCTCAATAGTCTACAGTACAGCTCACTAGTCTACAATACAGCTCAATAGTCTACAATACAGTCAATAGTCTACAATACAGCTCAACAGTCTACAATACAGCTCAATAGTCTACAATACAGTTCAACAGTCTACAGTACAGCTCATTAGTCTACAATACAGCTCAACAGTCTACAGTACAGCTCAACAGTCTACAGTACAGCTCAACAGTATACAGTACAGCTCAATAGTCTACAATACAGCTCAATAGTCTACAGTACAGCTCAACAGTCTACAGCTCAATTGTCTACAGTACAGCTCAACAGTCTACAGTACAGCTCAATAGTCTACAATACAGCTCAACAGTCTACAATACAGCTCAACAGTCTACAATACAGCTCAATAGTCTACAGTACAGCTCAATAGTCTACAGTACAGCTCAATAGTCTACAATACAGCCCAACAGTCTACAATACAGCTCAACAGTCTACAATACAGCTCAATAGTCTACAGTACAGCTCAATAGTCTACAATACAGCCCAACAGTCTACAATACAGCTCAACAGTCTACAATACAGCTCAATAGTCTACAGTACAGCGCAATAGTCTACAATAGAGCTCAATAGTCTACAGTACAGCTCAATAGTCTACAATACAGCTCAATAGTCTACAGTACAGCTCAACAGTCTACAGCTCAATAGTCTACAATACAGCTCAATAGTCTACAATACAGCTCAACAGTCTACAATACAGCTCAACAGTCTACAGTACAGCTCAACAGTCTACAGTACAGCTCAATAGTCTACAATACAGCTCAACAGTCTACAATACAGCTCATTAGTCTACAATACAGCTCAATAGTCTACAATACAGCTCAATAGTCTACAGTACAGCTCAATAGTCTACAATACAGCTCAACAGTCTACAATACAGCTCAACAGTCTACAGTACAGCTCAATAGTCTACAATACAGCTCAACAGTCTACAATACAGCTCAACAGTCTACAGTACAGCTCAATAGTCTACAATACAGCTCAACAGTCTACAATACAGCTCAACAGTCTACAATACAGCTCAACAGTCTACAGTACAGCTCAATGGTCTACAGTACAGCTCAATGGTCTACAGTACAGCTCAATAGTCTACAATACAGCCCAACAATCTACAATACAGCTCAACAGTCTACAATACAGCTCAATAGTCTACAGTACAGCTCAATAGTCTACAATACAGCTCAACAGTCTACAATACAGCTCAACAGTCTACAATACAGCTCAATAGTCTACAGTACAGCTCAATAGTCTACAATAGAGCTCAATCGGCTACAGTACAGCTCAATAGTCTACAATACAGCTCAACAGTCTACAGCTCAATAGTCTACAATACAGCTCAATAGTCTACAATACAGCTCAACAGTCTACAGTACAGCTCAATAGTCTACAGTACAGCTCACTAGTCTACAATACAGCTCAATAGTCTACAATACAGTCAATAGTCTACAATACAGCTCAACAGTCTACAGTACAGCTCAATAGTCTACAGTAGAGCTCAACAGTCTACAATACAGCTCAATAGTCTACAATACAGCTCAATAGTCTACAATATAGCGCAATAGTCTACAATACAGCTCAATAGTCTACAATACAGCTCATTAGTCTACAATACAGCTCAACAGTCTACAGTACAGCTCAATAGTCTACAATACAGCTCAATAGTCTACAGCTCAATAGTCTACAGTACAGCTCAACAGTCTACAGCTCAACAGTCTACAATACAGCTCAATCGTCTACAATACAGCTCAATAGTCTACAGTACACCTCAACAGTCTACAGTACAGCTCAACAGTATACAGTACAGCTCAATAGTCTACAATACAGCTCAATAGTCTACAGTACAGCTCAACAGTCTACAGCTCAATAGTCTACAGTACAGCTCAACAGTCTACAGTACAGCTCAATAGTCTACAATACAGCTCAACAGTCTACAATACAGCTCAACAGTCTACAATACAGCTCAATAGTCTACAGTACAGCTCAATAGTCTACAGTACAGCTCAATAGTCTACAATACAGCCCAACAGTCTACAATACAGCTCAACAGTCTACAATACAGCTCAATAGTCTACAGTACAGCTCAACAGTATACAGTACAGCTCAATAGTCTACAATACAGCTCAATAGTCTACAGTACAGCTCAACAGTCTACAGCTCAATAGTCTACAATACAGCTCAATAGTCTACAATACAGCTCAACAGTCTACAATACAGCTCAACAGTCTACAGTACAGCTCAACAGTCTACAGTACAGCTCAACAGTCTACAGTACAGCTCAATAGTCTACAATACAGCTCAACAGTCTACAATACAGCTCATTAGTCTACAATACAGCTCAATAGTCTACAATACAGCTCAATAGTCTACAGTACAGCTCAATAGTCTACAATACAGCTCAACAGTCTACAATACAGCTCAACAGTCTACAGTACAGCTCAATAGTCTACAATACAGCTCAACAGTCTACAATACAGCTCAACAGTCTACAGTACAGCTCAATAGTCTACGATACAGCTCAACAGTCTACAATACAGCTCAACAGTCTACAATACAGCTCAACAGTCTACAATACAGTTCAATAGTCTACAGTACAGCTCAATAGTCTACAGTACAGCTCACTAGTCTACAATACAGACCAATAGTCTACAATACAGTCAATAGTCTACAATACAGCTAAACAGTCTACAATACAGCTCAATAGTCTACAATACAGCTTGATAGTCTACAGTACAGCTCAATAGTCTACAGTACAGCTCAACAGTCTACAATACAGCTCAATAGTCTACAATACAGCTCAATAGTCTGCAATACAGCTCAATAGTCTACAGTACAGCTCAACAGTCTACAGTACAGCTCAATAGTCTACAATACAGCTCAACAGTCTACAATACAGCTCAACAGTCTACAGTACAGCTCAATAGTCTACAGTACAGCTCAATAGTCTACAATAGAGCTCAATAGTCTACAGTACAGCTCAATAGTCTACAATACAGCTCAACAGTCTACAGCTCAATAGTCTACAATACAGCTCAATAGTCTACAATACAGCTCAACAGTCTACAATACAGCTCAACAGTCTACAGTACAGCTCAACAGTCTACAGTACAGCTCAACAGTCTACAGTACAGCTCAATAGTCTACAATACAGCTCAATAGTCTACAATACAGTTCAACAGTCTACAGTACAGCTCATTAGTCTACAATACAGCTCAACAGTCTACAGTACAGCTCAACAGTCTACAGTACAGCTCAACAGTATACAGTACAGCTCAATAGTCTACAATACAGCTCAATAGTCTACAGTACAGCTCAACAGTCTACAGCTCAATAGTCTACAGTACAGCTCAACAGTCTACAGTACAGCTCAATAGTCTACAATACAGCTCAACAGTCTACAATACAGCTCAACAGTCTACAATACAGCTCAATAGTCTACAGTACAGCTCAATAGTCTACAGTACAGCTCAATAGTCTACAATACAGCCCAACAGTCTACAATACAGCTCAACAGTCTACAATACAGCTCAATAGTCTACAGTACAGCTCAACAGTATACAGTACAGCTCAATAGTCTACAATACAGCTCAATAGTCTACAGTACAGCTCAACAGTCTACAGCTCAATAGTCTACAGTACAGCTCAACAGTCTACAGTACAGCTCAATAGTCTACAATACAGCTCAACAGTCTACAATACAGCTCAACAGTCTACAATACAGCTCAATAGTCTACAGTACAGCTCAATAGTCTACAGTACAGCTCAATAGTCTACAATACAGCCCAACAGTCTACAATACAGCTCAACAGTCTACAATACAGCTCAATAGTCTACAGTACAGCTCAATAGTCTACAATACAGCCCAACAGTCTACAATACAGCTCAACAGTCTACAATACAGCTCAACAGTCTACAGTACAGCTCAACAGTCTACAGTACAGCTCAACAGTATACAGTACAGCTCAATAGTCTACAATACAGCTCAATAGTCTACAGTACAGCTCAACAGTCTACAGCTCAATAGTCTACAGTACAGCTCAACAGTCTACAGTACAGCTCAATAGTCTACAATACAGCTCAACAGTCTACAATACAGCTCAACAGTCTACAGTACAGCTCAATAGTCTACAGTACAGCTCAATAGTCTACAATAGAGCTCAATAGTCTACAGTACAGCTCAATAGTCTACAATACAGCTCAACAGTCTACAGCTCAATAGTCTACAATACAGCTCAATAGTCTACAATACAGCTCAACAGTCTACAATACAGCTCAACAGTCTACAGTACAGCTCAACAGTCTACAGTACAGCTCAACAGTCTACAGTACAGCTCAATAGTCTACAATACAGCTCAATAGTCTACAATACAGTTCAACAGTCTACAGTACAGCTCATTAGTCTACAATACAGCTCAACAGTCTACAGTACAGCTCAACAGTCTACAGTACAGCTCAACAGTATACAGTACAGCTCAATAGTCTACAATACAGCTCAATAGTCTACAGTACAGCTCAACAGTCTACAGCTCAATAGTCTACAGTACAGCTCAACAGTCTACAGTACAGCTCAATAGTCTACAATACAGCTCAACAGTCTACAATACAGCTCAACAGTCTACAATACAGCTCAATAGTCTACAGTACAGCTCAATAGTCTACAGTACAGCTCAATAGTCTACAATACAGCCCAACAGTCTACAATACAGCTCAACAGTCTACAATACAGCTCAATAGTCTACAGTACAGCTCAACAGTATACAGTACAGCTCAATAGTCTACAATACAGCTCAATAGTCTACAGTACAGCTCAACAGTCTACAGCTCAATAGTCTACAGTACAGCTCAACAGTCTACAGTACAGCTCAATAGTCTACAATACAGCTCAACAGTCTACAATACAGCTCAACAGTCTACAATACAGCTCAATAGTCTACAGTACAGCTCAATAGTCTACAGTACAGCTCAATAGTCTACAATACAGCCCAACAGTCTACAATACAGCTCAACAGTCTACAATACAGCTCAATAGTCTACAGTACAGCTCAATAGTCTACAATACAGCCCAACAGTCTACAATACAGCTCAACAGTCTACAATACAGCTCAACAGTCTACAGTACAGCTCAACAGTCTACAGTACAGCTCAACAGTATACAGTACAGCTCAATAGTCTACAATACAGCTCAATAGTCTACAGTACAGCTCAACAGTCTACAGCTCAATAGTCTACAGTACAGCTCAACAGTCTACAGTACAGCTCAATAGTCTACAATACAGCTCAACAGTCTACAATACAGCTCAACAGTCTACAATACAGCTCAATAGTCTACAGTACAGCTCAATAGTCTACAGTACAGCTCAATAGTCTACAATACAGCCCAACAGTCTACAATACAGCTCAACAGTCTACAATACAGCTCAATAGTCTAGTCTACAATACAGCTCAACAGTCTACAATACAGCTCAACAGTCTACAATACAGCTCAATAGTCTACAGTACAGCTCAATAGTCTACAATACAGCTCAACAGTCTACAATACAGCTTAACAGTCTACAGTACAGCTCAATAGTCTACAGTACAGCTCAATAGTCTACAATAGAGCTCAATAGTCTACAGTACAGCTCAATAGTCTACAATACAGCTCAACAGTCTACAGCTCAATAGTCTACAATACAGCTCAATAGTCTACAATACAGCTCAACAGTCTACAATACAGCTCAACAGTCTACAGTACAGCTCAACAGTCTACAGTACAGCTCAACAGTCTACAGTACAGCTCAATAGTCTACAATACAGCTCAATAGTCTACAATACAGTTCAACAGTCTACAGTACAGCTCATTAGTCTACAATACAGCTCAACAGTCTACAGTACAGCTCAACAGTCTACAGTACAGCTCAACAGTATACAGTACAGCTCAATAGTCTACAATACAGCTCAATAGTCTACAGTACAGCTCAACAGTCTACAGCTCAATAGTCTACAGTACAGCTCAACAGTCTACAGTACAGCTCAATAGTCTACAATACAGCTCAACAGTCTACAATACAGCTCAACAGTCTACAATACAGCTCAATAGTCTACAGTACAGCTCAATAGTCTACAGTACAGCTCAATAGTCTACAATACAGCCCAACAGTCTACAATACAGCTCAACAGTCTACAATACAGCTCAATAGTCTACAGTACAGCTCAATAGTCTACAATACAGCCCAACAGTCTACAATACAGCTCAACAGTCTACAATACAGCTCAATAGTCTACAGTACAGCTCAATAGTCTACAATAGAGCTCAATAGTCTACAGTACAGCTCAATAGTCTACAATACAGCTCAATAGTCTACAGTACAGCTCAATAGTCTACAATACAGCTCAACAGTCTACAATACAGCTCAACAGTCTACAATACAGCTCAATAGTCTACAGTACAGCCCAATAGGCTACAATAGAGCTCAATAGTCTACAGTACAGCTCAATAGTCTACAATACAGCTCAATAGTCTACAGTACAGCTCAACAGTCTACAGCTCAATAGTCTACAATACAGCTCAATAGTCTACAATACAGCTCAACAGTCTACAATACAGCTCAACAGTCTACAATACAGCTCAACAGTCTACAGTACAGCTCAATAGTCTACAATACAGCTCAACAGTCTACAATACAGCTCAATAGTCTACAATACAGCTCAATAGTCTACAATAGAGCTCAACAGTCTACAGCTCAATAGTCTACAATACAGCTCAACAGTCTACAGCTCAATAGTCTACAATACAGCCCAACAGTCTACAATACAGCTCAACAGTCTACAATACAGCTCAACAGTCTACAGTACAGCTCAACAGTCTACAGTACAGCTCAACAGTATACAGTACAGCTCAATAGTCTACAATACAGCTCAATAGTCTACAGTACAGCTCAACAGTCTACAGCTCAATAGTCTACAGTACAGCTCAACAGTCTACAGTACAGCTCAATAGTCTACAATACAGCTCAACAGTCTACAATACAGCTCAACAGTCTACAATACAGCTCAATAGTCTACAGTACAGCTCAATAGTCTACAGTACAGCTCAATAGTCTACAATACAGCCCAACAGTCTACAATACAGCTCAACAGTCTACAATACAGCTCAATAGTCTAGTCTACAATACAGCTCAACAGTCTACAATACAGCTCAACAGTCTACAATACAGCTCAATAGTCTACAGTACAGCTCAATAGTCTACAATACAGCTCAACAGTCTACAATACAGCTTAACAGTCTACAGTACAGCTCAATAGTCTACAGTACAGCTCAATAGTCTACAATAGAGCTCAATAGTCTACAGTACAGCTCAATAGTCTACAATACAGCTCAACAGTCTACAGCTCAATAGTCTACAATACAGCTCAATAGTCTACAATACAGCTCAACAGTCTACAATACAGCTCAACAGTCTACAGTACAGCTCAACAGTCTACAGTACAGCTCAACAGTCTACAGTACAGCTCAATAGTCTACAATACAGCTCAATAGTCTACAATACAGTTCAACAGTCTACAGTACAGCTCATTAGTCTACAATACAGCTCAACAGTCTACAGTACAGCTCAACAGTCTACAGTACAGCTCAACAGTATACAGTACAGCTCAATAGTCTACAATACAGCTCAATAGTCTACAGTACAGCTCAACAGTCTACAGCTCAATAGTCTACAGTACAGCTCAACAGTCTACAGTACAGCTCAATAGTCTACAATACAGCTCAACAGTCTACAATACAGCTCAACAGTCTACAATACAGCTCAATAGTCTACAGTACAGCTCAATAGTCTACAGTACAGCTCAATAGTCTACAATACAGCCCAACAGTCTACAATACAGCTCAACAGTCTACAATACAGCTCAATAGTCTACAGTACAGCTCAATAGTCTACAATACAGCCCAACAGTCTACAATACAGCTCAACAGTCTACAATACAGCTCAATAGTCTACAGTACAGCTCAATAGTCTACAATAGAGCTCAATAGTCTACAGTACAGCTCAATAGTCTACAATACAGCTCAATAGTCTACAGTACAGCTCAATAGTCTACAATACAGCTCAACATTCTACAATACAGCTCAACAGTCTACAATACAGCTCAATAGTCTACAGTACAGCTCAATAGGCTACAATAGAGCTCAATAGTCTACAGTACAGCTCAATAGTCTACAATACAGCTCAATAGTCTACAGTACAGCTCAACAGTCTACAGCTCAATAGTCTACAATACAGCTCAATAGTCTACAATACAGCTCAACAGTCTACAATACAGCTCAACAGTCTACAATACAGCTCAACAGTCTACAGTACAGCTCAATAGTCTACAATACAGCTCAACAGTCTACAATACAGCTCAATAGTCTACAATACAGCTCAATAGTCTACAATAGAGCTCAACAGTCTACAGCTCAATAGTCTACAATACAGCTCAACAGTCTACAGCTCAATAGTCTACAATACAGCTCAACAGTCTACAGCTCAATAGTCTACAATACAGCTCAACAGTCTACAGTACAGCTCAATAGTCTACAATACAGCTCAATCGTCTACAGTACAGATAATTAGTCTACAATACAGCTCAACAGTCTACAGTACAGCTCAACAGTCTACAGTACAGCTCAACAGTATACAGTACAGCTCAATAGTCTACAATACAGCTCAATAGTCTACAGTACAGCTCAACAGTCTACAGTACAGCTCAATAGTCTACAATACAGCTAAACAGTCTACAATACAGCTCAACAGTCTACAATACAGCTCAATAGTCTACAGTACAGCTCAATAGTCTACAGTACAGCTCAATAGTCTACAATACAGCCCAACAGTCTACAATACAGCTCAATAGTCTACAGTACAGTTCAATAGTCTACAATACAGCCCAACAGTCTACAATACAGCTCAACAGTCTACAATACAGCTCAATAGTCTACAGTACAGCTCAATAGTCTACAATAGAGCTCAATAGTCTACAGTACAGCTCAATAGTCTACAATACAGCTCAATAGTCTACAGTACAGCTCAACAGTCTACAGCTCAATAGTCTACAATACAGCTCAATAGTCTACAATACAGCTCAACAGTCTACAATACAGCTCAACAGTCTACAGTACAGCTCAACAGTCTACAGTACAGCTCAATAGTCTACAGTACAGCTCAATAGTCTACAGCTCAACAGTCTACAATACAGCTCAATAGTCTACAATACAGCTCAATAGTCTACAGTACAGCTCAACAGTCTACAATACAGCTCAACAGTCTACAATACAGCTCAACAGTCTACAGCTCAACAGTCTACAATACAGCTCAATAGTCTACAATACAGCTCAATAGTCTACAGCACAGCTCAACAGTCTACAATACAGCTCAACAGTCTACAGTACAGCTCAACAGTCTACAGTACAGCTCAACAGTATACAGTACAGCTCAATAGTCTACAATACAGCTCAATAGTCTACAGTACAGCTCAACAGTCTACAATACAGCTCAATAGTCTACAATACAGTTCAACAGTCTACAGTACAGCTCATTAGTCTACAATACAGCTCAACAGTCTACAGTACAGCTCAACAGTCTACAGTACAGCTCAACAGTATACAGTACAGCTCAATAGTCTACAATACAGCTCAATAGTCTACAGTACAGCTCAACAGTCTACAGCTCAATAGTCTACAGTACAGCTCAACAGTCTACAGTACAGCTCAATAGTCTACAATACAGCTCAACAGTCTACAATACAGCTCAACAGTCTACAATACAGCTCAATAGTCTACAGTACAGCTCAATAGTCTACAGTACAGCTCAATAGTCTACAATACAGCCCAACAGTCTACAATACAGCTCAACAGTCTACAATACAGCTCAATAGTCTACAGTACAGCTCAATAGTCTACAATACAGCCCAACAGTCTACAATACAGCTCAACAGTCTACAATACAGCTCAATAGTCTACAGTACAGCTCAATAGTCTACAATAGAGTTCAATAGTCTACAGTACAGCTCAATAGTCTACAATACAGCTCAATAGTCTACAGTACAGCTCAACAGTCTACAGCTCAATAGTCTACAATACAGCTCAATAGTCTACAATACAGCTCAACAGTCTACAATACAGCTCAACAGTCTACAGTACAGCTCAACAGTCTACAGTACAGCTCAATAGTCTACAATACAGCTCAACAGTCTACAATACAGCTCATTAGTCTACAATACAGCTCAATAGTCTACAATACAGCTCAATAGTCTACAGTACAGCTCAATAGTCTACAATACAGCTCAACAGTCTACAATACAGCTCAACAGTCTACAGTACAGTTCAATAGTATACAATACAGCTCAACAGTCTACAATACAGCTCAACAGTCTACAGTACAGCTCAATAGTCTACAATACAGCTCAACAGTCTACAATACAGCTCAACAGTCTACAATACAGCTCAACAGTCTACAATACAGTTCAATAGTCTACAGTACAGCTCAATAGTCTACAGTACAGCTCACTAGTCTACAATACAGACCAATAGTCTACAAGACAGCTCATTAGTCTACAATACAGCTCAACAGTCTACAGTACAGCTCAATAGTCTACAATACAGCTCAACAGTCTACAGCTCAACAGTCTACAATACAGCTCAACAGTCTACAATACAGCTCAACAGTCTACAATACAGCTCAACAGTCTACAATACAGTTCAATAGTCTACAGTACAGCTCAATAGTCTACAGTACAGCTCACTAGTCTACAATACAGCTCAATAGTCTACAATACAGTCAATAGTCTACAATACAGCTCAACAGTCTACAATACAGCTCAATAGTCTACAATACAGTTCAACAGTCTACAGTACAGCTCATTAGTCTACAATACAGCTCAACAGTCTACAGTACAGCTCAACAGTCTACAGTACAGCTCAACAGTATACAGTACAGCTCAATAGTCTACAATACAGCTCAATAGTCTACAGTACAGCTCAACAGTCTACAGCTCAATTGTCTACAGTACAGCTCAACAGTCTACAGTACAGCTCAATAGTCTACAATACAGCTCAACAGTCTACAATACAGCTCAACAGTCTACAATACAGCTCAATAGTCTACAGTACAGCTCAATAGTCTACAGTACAGCTCAATAGTCTACAATACAGCCCAACAGTCTACAATACAGCTCAACAGTCTACAATACAGCTCAATAGTCTACAGTACAGCTCAATAGTCTACAATACAGCCCAACAGTCTACAATACAGCTCAACAGTCTACAATACAGCTCAATAGTCTACAGTACAGCTCAATAGTCTACAATAGAGCTCAATAGTCTACAGTACAGCTCAATAGTCTACAATACAGCTCAATAGTCTACAGTACAGCTCAACAGTCTACAGCTCAATAGTCTACAATACAGCTCAATAGTCTACAATACAGCTCAACAGTCTA
Organism: Notolepis coatsorum; assembly: GCF_963971535.1. Taxonomy (NCBI): domain Eukaryota; kingdom Metazoa; phylum Chordata; class Actinopteri; order Aulopiformes; family Paralepididae; genus Notolepis; species Notolepis coatsorum. The sequence goes on along the minus strand of NC_140181.1, from coordinate 4,984,522 downwards.
CAATACAGCTCAACAGTCTACAGTACAGCTCAACAGTCTACAGTACAGCTCAATAGTCTACAATACAGCTCAACAGTCTACAATACAGCTCATTAGTCTACAATACAGCTCAATAGTCTACAATACAGCTCAATAGTCTACAGTACAGCTCAATAGTCTACAATACAGCTCAACAGTCTACAATACAGCTCAACAGTCTACAGTACAGCTCAATAGTCTACAATACAGCTCAACAGTCTACAATACAGCTCAACAGTCTACAGTACAGCTCAATAGTCTACAATACAGCTCAACAGTCTACAATACAGCTCAACAGTCTACAATACAGCTCAACAGTCTACAGTACAGCTCAATGGTCTACAGTACAGCTCAATGGTCTACAGTACAGCTCAATAGTCTACAATACAGCCCAACAATCTACAATACAGCTCAACAGTCTACAATACAGCTCAATAGTCTACAGTACAGCTCAATAGTCTACAATACAGCTCAACAGTCTACAATACAGCTCAACAGTCTACAATACAGCTCAATAGTCTACAGTACAGCTCAATAGTCTACAATAGAGCTCAATCGGCTACAGTACAGCTCAATAGTCTACAATACAGCTCAACAGTCTACAGCTCAATAGTCTACAATACAGCTCAATAGTCTACAATACAGCTCAACAGTCTACAGTACAGCTCAATAGTCTACAGTACAGCTCACTAGTCTACAATACAGCTCAATAGTCTACAATACAGTCAATAGTCTACAATACAGCTCAACAGTCTACAGTACAGCTCAATAGTCTACAGTAGAGCTCAACAGTCTACAATACAGCTCAATAGTCTACAATACAGCTCAATAGTCTACAATATAGCGCAATAGTCTACAATACAGCTCAATAGTCTACAATACAGCTCATTAGTCTACAATACAGCTCAACAGTCTACAGTACAGCTCAATAGTCTACAATACAGCTCAATAGTCTACAGCTCAATAGTCTACAGTACAGCTCAACAGTCTACAGCTCAACAGTCTACAATACAGCTCAATCGTCTACAATACAGCTCAATAGTCTACAGTACACCTCAACAGTCTACAGTACAGCTCAATAGTCTACAGTACAGCTCAATAGTCTACAGTACAGTACAGCTCAATAGTCTACAGTACAGCTCAATAGTCTACAGTACAGCTCAACACTGTATAGTCTACAGTACAGTTCAATAGTCTACAGTACAGCTCAACAGTCTACAATACAGCTCAATAGTCTACAATACAGCTCAATAGTCTACAATACAGCTCAATAGTCTACAATAGAGCTCAACAGTCTACAGCTCAATAGTCTACAATACAGCTCAACAGTCTACAGCTCAATAGTCTACAATACAGCTCAACAGTCTACAGCTCAACAGTCTACAGTACAGCTCAATAGTCTACAATACAGCTCAATAGTCTACAGTACAGCTCATTAGTCTACAATACAGCTCAACAGTCTACAATACAGTTCAATAGTCTACAGTACAGCTCAACAGTCTACAGTACAGCTCAATAGTCTACAATACAGCTCAACAGTCTACAATACAGCTCAACAGTCTACAATACAGCTCAATAGTCTACAGTACAGCTCAATAGTCTACAATAGAGCTCAATCGGCTACAGTACAGCTCAATAGTCTACAATACAGCTCAACAGTCTACAGCTCAATAGTCTACAATACAGCTCAATAGTCTACAATACAGCTCAACAGTCTACAGTACAGCTCAATAGTCTACAGTACAGCTCACTAGTCTACAATACAGCTCAATAGTCTACAATACAGTCAATAGTCTACAATACAGCTCAACAGTCTACAGTACAGCTCAATAGTCTACAGTAGAGCTCAACAGTCTACAATACAGCTCAATAGTCTACAATACAGCTCAATAGTCTACAATATAGCGCAATAGTCTACAATACAGCTCAATAGTCTACAATACAGCTCATTAGTCTACAATACAGCTCAACAGTCTACAGTACAGCTCAATAGTCTACAATACAGCTCAATAGTCTACAGCTCAATAGTCTACAGTACAGCTCAACAGTCTACAGCTCAACAGTCTACAATACAGCTCAATCGTCTACAATACAGCTCAATAGTCTACAGTACACCTCAACAGTCTACAGTACAGCTCAATAGTCTACAGTACAGCTCAATAGTCTACAGTACAGTACAGCTCAATAGTCTACAGTACAGCTCAATAGTCTACAGTACAGCTCAACACTGTATAGTCTACATTACAGTTCAATAGTCTACAGTACAGCTCAACAGTCTACAATACAGCTCAATAGTCTACAATACAGCTCAATAGTCTACAATACAGCTCAATAGTCTACAATAGAGCTCAACAGTCTACAGCTCAATAGTCTACAATACAGCTCAACAGTCTACAGCTCAATAGTCTACAATACAGCTCAACAGTCTACAGCTCAACAGTCTACAGTACAGCTCAATAGTCTACAATACAGCTCAATAGTCTACAGTACAGCTCATTAGTCTACAATACAGCTCAACAGTCTACAATACAGTTCAATAGTCTACAGTACAGCTCAACAGTCTACAGTACAGCTCAATAGTCTACAATACAGCTCAATAGTCTTCAGTACAGCTCAACAGTCTACAGTACAGCTCAATAGTCTACAGTACAGCTCAATAGTCTACAGTACAGCTCAACAGTCTACAGCTCAATAGTCTACAGTACAGCTCAATAGTCTACAGTACAGCTCAACAGTCTACAGCTCAATAGTCTACAATACAGCTCAACAGTCTACAATACAGCTCAATAGTCTACAATACAGCTCAACAGTCTACAATACAGTTCAATAGTCTACAGTACAGCTCAACAGTCTACAGTACAGCTCAATAGTCTACAATACAGCTCAATAGTCTTCAGTACAGCTCAACAGTCTACAGTACAGCTCAATAGTCTACAGTACAGCTCAATAGTCTACAGTACAGCTCAACAGTCTACAGCTCAATAGTCTACAGTACAGCTCAATAGTCTACAGTACAGCTCAACAGTCTACAGCTCAATAGTCTACAATACAGCTCAACAGTCTACAATACAGCTCAATAGTCTACAATACAGCTCAACAGTCTACAATACAGTTCAATAGTCTACAGTACAGCTCAACAGTCTACAGTACAGATCAATAGTCTACAATACAGCTCAATAATCTACAATACAGCTCAATAGTCTACAATACAGTTCAACAGTCTACAGTACAGCTCATTAGTCTACAATACAGCTCAACAGTCTACAGTACAGCTCAACAGTCTACAGTACAGCTCAACAGTATACAGTACAGCTCAATAGTCTACAATACAGCTCAATAGTCTACAATACAGCTCAACAGTCTGCAGTACAGCTCAACAGTCTACAGTACAGCTCAATAGTCTCCAATACAGCTCAATAGTCTACAATACAGCTCAATAGTCTACAATACAGTTCAACAGTCTACAGTACAGCTCAACAGTCTACAATACAGCTCAATAGTCTACAATACAGCCCAATAGTCTACAATACAGCTCAATAGTCTACAATGCAGCTCAATAGTCTACAGTACAGCTCAATAGTCTACAGTACAGCTCAATAGTCTACAGTACAGCTCAACAGTCTACAATACAGCTCAATAGTCTACAATACAGCTCAACAGTCTACAATACAGCTCAATAGTCTACAGTACAGCTCAATAGTCTACAATACATCTCAATAGTCTACAATAAAGCTCAACAGTCTACAATACAGCTCAATAGTCTACAGCTCAATAGTCTACAATACAGCTCAACAGTCTACAATACAGCTCAACAGTCTACAATACAGCTCAACAGTCTACAATGCAGCTCAATAGTCTACAGCTCAATAGTCTACAATGCAGCTCAATAGTCTACAGTACAGCTCAACAGTCTACAATACAGCTCAATAGTCTACAATACAGCTCAATAGTCTACAATACAGCTCAATAGTCTACAATAGAGCTCAACAGTCTACAGCTCAATAGTCTACAATACAGCTCAACAGTCAACAGCTCAATAGTCTACAATACAGCTCAACAGTCTACAGCTCAATAGTCTACAATACAGCTCAACAGTCTACAGTACAGCTCAATAGTCTACAATACAGCTCAATAGTCTACAGTACAGCTCATTAGTCTACAATACAGCTCAACAGTCTACAGTACAGCTCAACAGTCTACAGTACAGCTCAACAGTATACAGTACAGCTCAATAGTCTACAATACAGCTCAATAGTCTACAGTACAGCTCAACAGTCTACAGTACAGCTCAATCGTCTACAGTACAGCTCAATAGTCTACAGTACAGCTCAACAGTCTACAGCTCAATAGTCTACAGTACAGCTCAATAGTCTACAGTACAGCTCAACAGTCTACATCTCAATAGTCTACAATAAAGCTCAACAGTCTACAATACAGCTCAATAGTCTACAGCTCAATAGTCTACAATACAGCTCAACAGTCTACAATACAGCTCAACAGTCTACAATACAGCTCAACAGTCTACAATGCAGCTCAATAGTCTACAGCTCAATAGTCTACAATGCAGCTCAATAGTCTACAGTACAGCTCAACAGTCTACAATACAGCTCAATAGTCTACAATACAGCTCAATAGTCTACAATACAGCTCAATAGTCTACAATAGAGCTCAACAGTCTACAGCTCAATAGTCTACAATACAGCTCAACAGTCAACAGCTCAATAGTCTACAATACAGCTCAACAGTCTACAGCTCAATAGTCTACAATACAGCTCAACAGTCTACAGTACAGCTCAATAGTCTACAATACAGCTCAATAGTCTACAGTACAGCTCATTAGTCTACAATACAGCTCAACAGTCTACAGTACAGCTCAACAGTCTACAGTACAGCTCAACAGTATACAGTACAGCTCAATAGTCTACAATACAGCTCAATAGTCTACAGTACAGCTCAACAGTCTACAGTACAGCTCAATCGTCTACAGTACAGCTCAATAGTCTACAGTACAGCTCAACAGTCTACAGCTCAATAGTCTACAGTACAGCTCAATAGTCTACAGTACAGCTCAACAGTCTACAGCTCAATAGTCTACAATACAGCTCAACAGTCTACAATACAGCTCAATAGTCTACAATACAGCTCAACAGTCTACAATACAGTTCAATAGTCTACAGTACAGCTCAACAGTCTACAGTACAGATCAATAGTCTAAAATACAGCTCAATAATCTACAATACAGCTCAATAGTCTACAATACAGTTCAACAGTCTACAGTACAGCTCATTAGTCTACAATACAGCTCAACAGTCTACAATACAGCTCAATAGTCTACAGTACAGCTCAATAGTCTACAATACATCTCAATAGTCTACAATAGAGCTCAACAGTCTACAATACAGCTCAATAGTCTACAATACAGCTCAATAGTCTACAATACAGCTCAACAGTCTACAATACAGTTCAATAGTCTACAGTACAGCTCAACAGTCTACAGTACAGCTCAACAGTCTACAGTACAGCTCAACAGTATACAGTACAGCTCAATAGTCTACAATACAGCTCAATAGTCTACAGTACAGCTCAACAGTCTACAGCTCAATAGTCTACAGTACAGCTCAACAGTCTACAGTACAGCTCAATAGTCTACAATACAGCTCAACAGTCTACAATACAGCTCAACAGTCTACAATACAGCTCAATAGTCTACAGTACAGCTCAATAGTCTACAGTACAGCTCAATAGTCTACAATACAGCCCAACAGTCTACAATACAGCTCAACAGTCTACAATACAGCTCAATAGTCTAGTCTACAATACAGCTCAACAGTCTACAATACAGCTCAACAGTCTACAATACAGCTCAATAGTCTACAGTACAGCTCAATAGTCTACAATACAGCTCAACAGTCTACAATACAGCTTAACAGTCTACAGTACAGCTCAATAGTCTACAGTACAGCTCAATAGTCTACAATAGAGCTCAATAGTCTACAGTACAGCTCAATAGTCTACAATACAGCTCAACAGTCTACAGCTCAATAGTCTACAATACAGCTCAATAGTCTACAATACAGCTCAACAGTCTACAATACAGCTCAACAGTCTACAGTACAGCTCAACAGTCTACAGTACAGCTCAACAGTCTACAGTACAGCTCAATAGTCTACAATACAGCTCAATAGTCTACAATACAGTTCAACAGTCTACAGTACAGCTCATTAGTCTACAATACAGCTCAACAGTCTACAGTACAGCTCAACAGTCTACAGTACAGCTCAACAGTATACAGTACAGCTCAATAGTCTACAATACAGCTCAATAGTCTACAGTACAGCTCAACAGTCTACAGCTCAATAGTCTACAGTACAGCTCAACAGTCTACAGTACAGCTCAATAGTCTACAATACAGCTCAACAGTCTACAATACAGCTCAACAGTCTACAATACAGCTCAATAGTCTACAGTACAGCTCAATAGTCTACAGTACAGCTCAATAGTCTACAATACAGCCCAACAGTCTACAATACAGCTCAACAGTCTACAATACAGCTCAATAGTCTACAGTACAGCTCAATAGTCTACAATACAGCCCAACAGTCTACAATACAGCTCAACAGTCTACAATACAGCTCAATAGTCTACAGTACAGCTCAATAGTCTACAATAGAGCTCAATAGTCTACAGTACAGCTCAATAGTCTACAATACAGCTCAATAGTCTACAGTACAGCTCAATAGTCTACAATACAGCTCAACATTCTACAATACAGCTCAACAGTCTACAATACAGCTCAATAGTCTACAGTACAGCTCAATAGGCTACAATAGAGCTCAATAGTCTACAGTACAGCTCAATAGTCTACAATACAGCTCAATAGTCTACAGTACAGCTCAACAGTCTACAGCTCAATAGTCTACAATACAGCTCAATAGTCTACAATACAGCTCAACAGTCTACAATACAGCTCAACAGTCTACAATACAGCTCAACAGTCTACAGTACAGCTCAATAGTCTACAATACAGCTCAACAGTCTACAATACAGCTCAATAGTCTACAATACAGCTCAATAGTCTACAATAGAGCTCAACAGTCTACAGCTCAATAGTCTACAATACAGCTCAACAGTCTACAGCTCAATAGTCTACAATACAGCTCAACAGTCTACAGCTCAATAGTCTACAATACAGCTCAACAGTCTACAGTACAGCTCAATAGTCTACAATACAGCTCAATCGTCTACAGTACAGATAATTAGTCTACAATACAGCTCAACAGTCTACAGTACAGCTCAACAGTCTACAGTACAGCTCAACAGTATACAGTACAGCTCAATAGTCTACAATACAGCTCAATAGTCTACAGTACAGCTCAACAGTCTACAGTACAGCTCAATAGTCTACAATACAGCTAAACAGTCTACAATACAGCTCAACAGTCTACAATACAGCTCAATAGTCTACAGTACAGCTCAATAGTCTACAGTACAGCTCAATAGTCTACAATACAGCCCAACAGTCTACAATACAGCTCAATAGTCTACAGTACAGTTCAATAGTCTACAATACAGCCCAACAGTCTACAATACAGCTCAACAGTCTACAATACAGCTCAATAGTCTACAGTACAGCTCAATAGTCTACAATAGAGCTCAATAGTCTACAGTACAGCTCAATAGTCTACAATACAGCTCAATAGTCTACAGTACAGCTCAACAGTCTACAGCTCAATAGTCTACAATACAGCTCAATAGTCTACAATACAGCTCAACAGTCTACAATACAGCTCAACAGTCTACAGTACAGCTCAACAGTCTACAGTACAGCTCAATAGTCTACAGTACAGCTCAATAGTCTACAGCTCAACAGTCTACAATACAGCTCAATAGTCTACAATACAGCTCAATAGTCTACAGTACAGCTCAACAGTCTACAATACAGCTCAACAGTCTACAATACAGCTCAACAGTCTACAGCTCAACAGTCTACAATACAGCTCAATAGTCTACAATACAGCTCAATAGTCTACAGCACAGCTCAACAGTCTACAATACAGCTCAACAGTCTACAGTACAGCTCAACAGTCTACAGTACAGCTCAACAGTATACAGTACAGCTCAATAGTCTACAATACAGCTCAATAGTCTACAGTACAGCTCAACAGTCTACAATACAGCTCAATAGTCTACAATACAGTTCAACAGTCTACAGTACAGCTCATTAGTCTACAATACAGCTCAACAGTCTACAGTACAGCTCAACAGTCTACAGTACAGCTCAACAGTATACAGTACAGCTCAATAGTCTACAATACAGCTCAATAGTCTACAGTACAGCTCAACAGTCTACAGCTCAATAGTCTACAGTACAGCTCAACAGTCTACAGTACAGCTCAATAGTCTACAATACAGCTCAACAGTCTACAATACAGCTCAACAGTCTACAATACAGCTCAATAGTCTACAGTACAGCTCAATAGTCTACAGTACAGCTCAATAGTCTACAATACAGCCCAACAGTCTACAATACAGCTCAACAGTCTACAATACAGCTCAATAGTCTACAGTACAGCTCAATAGTCTACAATACAGCCCAACAGTCTACAATACAGCTCAACAGTCTACAATACAGCTCAATAGTCTACAGTACAGCTCAATAGTCTACAATAGAGTTCAATAGTCTACAGTACAGCTCAATAGTCTACAATACAGCTCAATAGTCTACAGTACAGCTCAACAGTCTACAGCTCAATAGTCTACAATACAGCTCAATAGTCTACAATACAGCTCAACAGTCTACAATACAGCTCAACAGTCTACAGTACAGCTCAACAGTCTACAGTACAGCTCAATAGTCTACAATACAGCTCAACAGTCTACAATACAGCTCATTAGTCTACAATACAGCTCAATAGTCTACAATACAGCTCAATAGTCTACAGTACAGCTCAATAGTCTACAATACAGCTCAACAGTCTACAATACAGCTCAACAGTCTACAGTACAGTTCAATAGTATACAATACAGCTCAACAGTCTACAATACAGCTCAACAGTCTACAGTACAGCTCAATAGTCTACAATACAGCTCAACAGTCTACAATACAGCTCAACAGTCTACAATACAGCTCAACAGTCTACAATACAGTTCAATAGTCTACAGTACAGCTCAATAGTCTACAGTACAGCTCACTAGTCTACAATACAGACCAATAGTCTACAAGACAGCTCATTAGTCTACAATACAGCTCAACAGTCTACAGTACAGCTCAATAGTCTACAATACAGCTCAACAGTCTACAGCTCAACAGTCTACAATACAGCTCAACAGTCTACAATACAGCTCAACAGTCTACAATACAGCTCAACAGTCTACAATACAGTTCAATAGTCTACAGTACAGCTCAATAGTCTACAGTACAGCTCACTAGTCTACAATACAGCTCAATAGTCTACAATACAGTCAATAGTCTACAATACAGCTCAACAGTCTACAATACAGCTCAATAGTCTACAATACAGTTCAACAGTCTACAGTACAGCTCATTAGTCTACAATACAGCTCAACAGTCTACAGTACAGCTCAACAGTCTACAGTACAGCTCAACAGTATACAGTACAGCTCAATAGTCTACAATACAGCTCAATAGTCTACAGTACAGCTCAACAGTCTACAGCTCAATTGTCTACAGTACAGCTCAACAGTCTACAGTACAGCTCAATAGTCTACAATACAGCTCAACAGTCTACAATACAGCTCAACAGTCTACAATACAGCTCAATAGTCTACAGTACAGCTCAATAGTCTACAGTACAGCTCAATAGTCTACAATACAGCCCAACAGTCTACAATACAGCTCAACAGTCTACAATACAGCTCAATAGTCTACAGTACAGCTCAATAGTCTACAATACAGCCCAACAGTCTACAATACAGCTCAACAGTCTACAATACAGCTCAATAGTCTACAGTACAGCTCAATAGTCTACAATAGAGCTCAATAGTCTACAGTACAGCTCAATAGTCTACAATACAGCTCAATAGTCTACAGTACAGCTCAACAGTCTACAGCTCAATAGTCTACAATACAGCTCAATAGTCTACAATACAGCTCAACAGTCTACAATACAGCTCAACAGTCTACAGTACAGCTCAACAGTCTACAGTACAGCTCAATAGTCTACAATACAGCTCAACAGTCTACAATACAGCTCATTAGTCTACAATACAGCTCAATAGTCTACAATACAGCTCAATAGTCTACAGTACAGCTCAATAGTCTACAATACAGCTCAACAGTCTACAATACAGCTCAACAGTCTACAGTACAGCTCAATAGTCTACAATACAGCTCAACAGTCTACAATACAGCTCAACAGTCTACAGTACAGCTCAATAGTCTACAATACAGCTCAACAGTCTACAATACAGCTCAACAGTCTACAATACAGCTCAACAGTCTACAGTACAGCTCAATGGTCTACAGTACAGCTCAATGGTCTACAGTACAGCTCAATAGTCTACAATACAGCCCAACAATCTACAATACAGCTCAACAGTCTACAATACAGCTCAATAGTCTACAGTACAGCTCAATAGTCTACAATACAGCTCAACAGTCTACAATACAGCTCAACAGTCTACAATACAGCTCAATAGTCTACAGTACAGCTCAATAGTCTACAATAGAGCTCAATCGGCTACAGTACAGCTCAATAGTCTACAATACAGCTCAACAGTCTACAGCTCAATAGTCTACAATACAGCTCAATAGTCTACAATACAGCTCAACAGTCTACAGTACAGCTCAATAGTCTACAGTACAGCTCACTAGTCTACAATACAGCTCAATAGTCTACAATACAGTCAATAGTCTACAATACAGCTCAACAGTCTACAGTACAGCTCAATAGTCTACAGTAGAGCTCAACAGTCTACAATACAGCTCAATAGTCTACAATACAGCTCAATAGTCTACAATATAGCGCAATAGTCTACAATACAGCTCAATAGTCTACAATACAGCTCATTAGTCTACAATACAGCTCAACAGTCTACAGTACAGCTCAATAGTCTACAATACAGCTCAATAGTCTACAGCTCAATAGTCTACAGTACAGCTCAACAGTCTACAGCTCAACAGTCTACAATACAGCTCAATCGTCTACAATACAGCTCAATAGTCTACAGTACACCTCAACAGTCTACAGTACAGCTCAATAGTCTACAGTACAGCTCAATAGTCTACAGTACAGTACAGCTCAATAGTCTACAGTACAGCTCAATAGTCTACAGTACAGCTCAACACTGTATAGTCTACAGTACAGTTCAATAGTCTACAGTACAGCTCAACAGTCTACAATACAGCTCAATAGTCTACAATACAGCTCAATAGTCTACAATACAGCTCAATAGTCTACAATAGAGCTCAACAGTCTACAGCTCAATAGTCTACAATACAGCTCAACAGTCTACAGCTCAATAGTCTACAATACAGCTCAACAGTCTACAGCTCAACAGTCTACAGTACAGCTCAATAGTCTACAATACAGCTCAATAGTCTACAGTACAGCTCATTAGTCTACAATACAGCTCAACAGTCTACAATACAGTTCAATAGTCTACAGTACAGCTCAACAGTCTACAGTACAGCTCAATAGTCTACAATACAGCTCAACAGTCTACAATACAGCTCAACAGTCTACAATACAGCTCAATAGTCTACAGTACAGCTCAATAGTCTACAATAGAGCTCAATCGGCTACAGTACAGCTCAATAGTCTACAATACAGCTCAACAGTCTACAGCTCAATAGTCTACAATACAGCTCAATAGTCTACAATACAGCTCAACAGTCTACAGTACAGCTCAATAGTCTACAGTACAGCTCACTAGTCTACAATACAGCTCAATAGTCTACAATACAGTCAATAGTCTACAATACAGCTCAACAGTCTACAGTACAGCTCAATAGTCTACAGTAGAGCTCAACAGTCTACAATACAGCTCAATAGTCTACAATACAGCTCAATAGTCTACAATATAGCGCAATAGTCTACAATACAGCTCAATAGTCTACAATACAGCTCATTAGTCTACAATACAGCTCAACAGTCTACAGTACAGCTCAATAGTCTACAATACAGCTCAATAGTCTACAGCTCAATAGTCTACAGTACAGCTCAACAGTCTACAGCTCAACAGTCTACAATACAGCTCAATCGTCTACAATACAGCTCAATAGTCTACAGTACACCTCAACAGTCTACAGTACAGCTCAATAGTCTACAGTACAGCTCAATAGTCTACAGTACAGTACAGCTCAATAGTCTACAGTACAGCTCAATAGTCTACAGTACAGCTCAACACTGTATAGTCTACATTACAGTTCAATAGTCTACAGTACAGCTCAACAGTCTACAATACAGCTCAATAGTCTACAATACAGCTCAATAGTCTACAATACAGCTCAATAGTCTACAATAGAGCTCAACAGTCTACAGCTCAATAGTCTACAATACAGCTCAACAGTCTACAGCTCAATAGTCTACAATACAGCTCAACAGTCTACAGCTCAACAGTCTACAGTACAGCTCAATAGTCTACAATACAGCTCAATAGTCTACAGTACAGCTCATTAGTCTACAATACAGCTCAACAGTCTACAATACAGTTCAATAGTCTACAGTACAGCTCAACAGTCTACAGTACAGCTCAATAGTCTACAATACAGCTCAATAGTCTTCAGTACAGCTCAACAGTCTACAGTACAGCTCAATAGTCTACAGTACAGCTCAATAGTCTACAGTACAGCTCAACAGTCTACAGCTCAATAGTCTACAGTACAGCTCAATAGTCTACAGTACAGCTCAACAGTCTACAGCTCAATAGTCTACAATACAGCTCAACAGTCTACAATACAGCTCAATAGTCTACAATACAGCTCAACAGTCTACAATACAGTTCAATAGTCTACAGTACAGCTCAACAGTCTACAGTACAGCTCAATAGTCTACAATACAGCTCAATAGTCTTCAGTACAGCTCAACAGTCTACAGTACAGCTCAATAGTCTACAGTACAGCTCAATAGTCTACAGTACAGCTCAACAGTCTACAGCTCAATAGTCTACAGTACAGCTCAATAGTCTACAGTACAGCTCAACAGTCTACAGCTCAATAGTCTACAATACAGCTCAACAGTCTACAATACAGCTCAATAGTCTACAATACAGCTCAACAGTCTACAATACAGTTCAATAGTCTACAGTACAGCTCAACAGTCTACAGTACAGATCAATAGTCTACAATACAGCTCAATAATCTACAATACAGCTCAATAGTCTACAATACAGTTCAACAGTCTACAGTACAGCTCATTAGTCTACAATACAGCTCAACAGTCTACAGTACAGCTCAACAGTCTACAGTACAGCTCAACAGTATACAGTACAGCTCAATAGTCTACAATACAGCTCAATAGTCTACAATACAGCTCAACAGTCTGCAGTACAGCTCAACAGTCTACAGTACAGCTCAATAGTCTCCAATACAGCTCAATAGTCTACAATACAGCTCAATAGTCTACAATACAGTTCAACAGTCTACAGTACAGCTCAACAGTCTACAATACAGCTCAATAGTCTACAATACAGCCCAATAGTCTACAATACAGCTCAATAGTCTACAATGCAGCTCAATAGTCTACAGTACAGCTCAATAGTCTACAGTACAGCTCAATAGTCTACAGTACAGCTCAACAGTCTACAATACAGCTCAATAGTCTACAATACAGCTCAACAGTCTACAATACAGCTCAATAGTCTACAGTACAGCTCAATAGTCTACAATACATCTCAATAGTCTACAATAAAGCTCAACAGTCTACAATACAGCTCAATAGTCTACAGCTCAATAGTCTACAATACAGCTCAACAGTCTACAATACAGCTCAACAGTCTACAATACAGCTCAACAGTCTACAATGCAGCTCAATAGTCTACAGCTCAATAGTCTACAATGCAGCTCAATAGTCTACAGTACAGCTCAACAGTCTACAATACAGCTCAATAGTCTACAATACAGCTCAATAGTCTACAATACAGCTCAATAGTCTACAATAGAGCTCAACAGTCTACAGCTCAATAGTCTACAATACAGCTCAACAGTCAACAGCTCAATAGTCTACAATACAGCTCAACAGTCTACAGCTCAATAGTCTACAATACAGCTCAACAGTCTACAGTACAGCTCAATAGTCTACAATACAGCTCAATAGTCTACAGTACAGCTCATTAGTCTACAATACAGCTCAACAGTCTACAGTACAGCTCAACAGTCTACAGTACAGCTCAACAGTATACAGTACAGCTCAATAGTCTACAATACAGCTCAATAGTCTACAGTACAGCTCAACAGTCTACAGTACAGCTCAATCGTCTACAGTACAGCTCAATAGTCTACAGTACAGCTCAACAGTCTACAGCTCAATAGTCTACAGTACAGCTCAATAGTCTACAGTACAGCTCAACAGTCTACATCTCAATAGTCTACAATAAAGCTCAACAGTCTACAATACAGCTCAATAGTCTACAGCTCAATAGTCTACAATACAGCTCAACAGTCTACAATACAGCTCAACAGTCTACAATACAGCTCAACAGTCTACAATGCAGCTCAATAGTCTACAGCTCAATAGTCTACAATGCAGCTCAATAGTCTACAGTACAGCTCAACAGTCTACAATACAGCTCAATAGTCTACAATACAGCTCAATAGTCTACAATACAGCTCAATAGTCTACAATAGAGCTCAACAGTCTACAGCTCAATAGTCTACAATACAGCTCAACAGTCAACAGCTCAATAGTCTACAATACAGCTCAACAGTCTACAGCTCAATAGTCTACAATACAGCTCAACAGTCTACAGTACAGCTCAATAGTCTACAATACAGCTCAATAGTCTACAGTACAGCTCATTAGTCTACAATACAGCTCAACAGTCTACAGTACAGCTCAACAGTCTACAGTACAGCTCAACAGTATACAGTACAGCTCAATAGTCTACAATACAGCTCAATAGTCTACAGTACAGCTCAACAGTCTACAGTACAGCTCAATCGTCTACAGTACAGCTCAATAGTCTACAGTACAGCTCAACAGTCTACAGCTCAATAGTCTACAGTACAGCTCAATAGTCTACAGTACAGCTCAACAGTCTACAGCTCAATAGTCTACAATACAGCTCAACAGTCTACAATACAGCTCAATAGTCTACAATACAGCTCAACAGTCTACAATACAGTTCAATAGTCTACAGTACAGCTCAACAGTCTACAGTACAGATCAATAGTCTAAAATACAGCTCAATAATCTACAATACAGCTCAATAGTCTACAATACAGTTCAACAGTCTACAGTACAGCTCATTAGTCTACAATACAGCTCAACAGTCTACAATACAGCTCAATAGTCTACAGTACAGCTCAATAGTCTACAATACATCTCAATAGTCTACAATAGAGCTCAACAGTCTACAATACAGCTCAATAGTCTACAATACAGCTCAATAGTCTACAATACAGCTCAACAGTCTACAATACAGTTCAATAGTCTACAGTACAGCTCAACAGTCTACAGTACAGATCAATAGTCTAAAATACAGCTCAATAATCTACAATACAGCTCAATAGTCTACAATACAGTTCAACAGTCTACAGTACAGCTCATTAGTCTACAATACAGCTCAACAGTCTACAATACAGCTCAATAGTCTACAGTACAGCTCAATAGTCTACAATACATCTCAATAGTCTACAATAGAGCTCAACAGTCTACAATACAGCTCAACAGTCTACAATACAGCTCAATAGTCTACAGTACAGCTCAATAGTCTACAATACAGCTCAACAGTCTACAATACAGCTTAACAGTCTACAGTACAGCTCAATAGTCTACAGTACAGCTCAATAGTCTACAATAGAGCTCAATAGTCTACAGTACAGCTCAATAGTCTACAATACAGCTCAACAGTCTACAGCTCAATAGTCTACAATACAGCTCAATAGTCTACAATACAGCTCAACAGTCTACAATACAGCTCAACAGTCTACAGTACAGCTCAACAGTCTACAGTACAGCTCAACAGTCTACAGTACAGCTCAATAGTCTACAATACAGCTCAATAGTCTACAATACAGTTCAACAGTCTACAGTACAGCTCATTAGTCTACAATACAGCTCAACAGTCTACAGTACAGCTCAACAGTCTACAGTACAGCTCAACAGTATACAGTACAGCTCAATAGTCTACAATACAGCTCAATAGTCTACAATACAGCTCAATAGTCTACAATACAGTTCAACAGTCTACAGTACAGCTCATTAGTCTACAATACAGCTCAACAGTCTACAGTACAGCTCAACAGTCTACAGTACAGCTCAACAGTATACAGTACAGCTCAATAGTCTACAATACAGCTCAATAGTCTACAGTACAGCTCAACAGTCTACAGCTCAATAGTCTACAGTACAGCTCAACAGTCTACAGTACAGCTCAATAGTCTACAATACAGCTCAACAGTCTACAATACAGCTCAACAGTCTACAATACAGCTCAATAGTCTACAGTACAGCTCAATAGTCTACAGTACAGCTCAATAGTCTACAATACAGCCCAACAGTCTACAATACAGCTCAACAGTCTACAATACAGCTCAATAGTCTACAGTACAGCTAAATAGTCTACAATACAGCTCAACAGTCTACAATACAGCTCAACAGTCTACAATACAGCTCAATAGTCTACAGTACAGCTCAATAGTCTACAATAGAGCTCAATAGTCTACAGTACAGCTCAATAGTCTACAATACAGCTCAATAGTCTACAGTACAGCTCAACAGTCTACAGCTCAATAGTCTACAATACAGCTCAATAGTCTACAATACAGCTCAACAGTCTACAATACAGCTCAACAGTCTACAGTACAGCTCAACAGTCTACAGTACAGCTCAACAGTCTACAGTACAGCTCAATAGTCTACAATACAGCTCAACAGTCTACAATACAGCTCATTAGTCTACAATACAGCTCAATAGTCTACAATACAGCTCAATAGTCTACAGTACAGCTCAATAGTCTACAATACAGCTCAACAGTCTACAATACAGCTCAACAGTCTACAGTACAGCTCAATAGTCTACAATACAGCTCAACAGTCTACAATACAGCTCAACAGTCTACAGTACAGCTCAATAGTCTACGATACAGCTCAACAGTCTACAATACAGCTCAACAGTCTACAATACAGCTCAACAGTCTACAATACAGTTCAATAGTCTACAGTACAGCTCAATAGTCTACAGTACAGCTCACTAGTCTACAATACAGACCAATAGTCTACAATACAGTCAATAGTCTACAATACAGCTAAACAGTCTACAATACAGCTCAATAGTCTACAATACAGCTTGATAGTCTACAGTACAGCTCAATAGTCTACAGTACAGCTCAACAGTCTACAATACAGCTCAATAGTCTACAATACAGCTCAATAGTCTGCAATACAGCTCAATAGTCTACAGTACAGCTCAACAGTCTACAGTACAGCTCAATAGTCTACAATACAGCTCAACAGTCTACAATACAGCTCAACAGTCTACAATACAGCTCAATAGTCTAGTCTACAATACAGCTCAACAGTCTACAATACAGCTCAACAGTCTACAATACAGCTCAATAGTCTACAGTACAGCTCAATAGTCTACAATACAGCTCAACAGTCTACAATACAGCTCAACAGTCTACAGTACAGCTCAATAGTCTACAGTACAGCTCAATAGTCTACAATAGAGCTCAATAGTCTACAGTACAGCTCAATAGTCTACAATACAGCTCAACAGTCTACAGCTCAATAGTCTACAATACAGCTCAATAGTCTACAATACAGCTCAACAGTCTACAATACAGCTCAACAGTCTACAGTACAGCTCAACAGTCTACAGTACAGCTCAACAGTCTACAGTACAGCTCAATAGTCTACAATACAGCTCAATAGTCTACAATACAGTTCAACAGTCTACAGTACAGCTCATTAGTCTACAATACAGCTCAACAGTCTACAGTACAGCTCAACAGTCTACAGTACAGCTCAACAGTATACAGTACAGCTCAATAGTCTACAATACAGCTCAATAGTCTACAGTACAGCTCAACAGTCTACAGCTCAATAGTCTACAGTACAGCTCAACAGTCTACAGTACAGCTCAATAGTCTACAATACAGCTCAACAGTCTACAATACAGCTCAACAGTCTACAATACAGCTCAATAGTCTACAGTACAGCTCAATAGTCTACAGTACAGCTCAATAGTCTACAATACAGCCCAACAGTCTACAATACAGCTCAACAGTCTACAATACAGCTCAATAGTCTACAGTACAGCTCAACAGTATACAGTACAGCTCAATAGTCTACAATACAGCTCAATAGTCTACAGTACAGCTCAACAGTCTACAGCTCAATAGTCTACAATACAGCTCAATAGTCTACAATACAGCTCAACAGTCTACAATACAGCTCAACAGTCTACAGTACAGCTCAACAGTCTACAGTACAGCTCAACAGTCTACAGTACAGCTCAATAGTCTACAATACAGCTCAACAGTCTACAATACAGCTCATTAGTCTACAATACAGCTCAATAGTCTACAATACAGCTCAATAGTCTACAGTACAGCTCAATAGTCTACAATACAGCTCAACAGTCTACAATACAGCTCAACAGTCTACAGTACAGCTCAATAGTCTACAATACAGCTCAACAGTCTACAATACAGCTCAACAGTCTACAGTACAGCTCAATAGTCTACGATACAGCTCAACAGTCTACAATACAGCTCAACAGTCTACAATACAGCTCAACAGTCTACAATACAGTTCAATAGTCTACAGTACAGCTCAATAGTCTACAGTACAGCTCACTAGTCTACAATACAGACCAATAGTCTACAATACAGTCAATAGTCTACAATACAGCTAAACAGTCTACAATACAGCTCAATAGTCTACAATACAGCTTGATAGTCTACAGTACAGCTCAATAGTCTACAGTACAGCTCAACAGTCTACAATACAGCTCAATAGTCTACAATACAGCTCAATAGTCTGCAATACAGCTCAATAGTCTACAGTACAGCTCAACAGTCTACAGTACAGCTCAATAGTCTACAATACAGCTCAACAGTCTACAATACAGCTCAACAGTCTACAGTACAGCTCAATAGTCTACAGTACAGCTCAATAGTCTACAATAGAGCTCAATAGTCTACAGTACAGCTCAATAGTCTACAATACAGCTCAACAGTCTACAGCTCAATAGTCTACAATACAGCTCAATAGTCTACAATGCAGCTCAACAGTCTACAATACAGCTCAACAGTCTACAGTACAGCTCAACAGTCTACAGTACAGCTCAACAGTCTACAGTACAGCTCAATAGTCTACAATACAGCTCAATAGTCTACAATACAGTTCAACAGTCTACAGTACAGCTCATTAGTCTACAATACAGCTCAACAGTCTACAGTACAGCTCAACAGTCTACAGTACAGCTCAACAGTATACAGTACAGCTCAATAGTCTACAATACAGCTCAATAGTCTACAGTACAGCTCAACAGTCTACAGCTCAATAGTCTACAGTACAGCTCAACAGTCTACAGTACAGCTCAATAGTCTACAATACAGCTCAACAGTCTACAATACAGCTCAACAGTCTACAATACAGCTCAATAGTCTACAGTACAGCTCAATAGTCTACAGTACAGCTCAATAGTCTACAATACAGCCCAACAGTCTACAATACAGCTCAACAGTCTACAATACAGCTCAATAGTCTACAGTACAGCTCAACAGTATACAGTACAGCTCAATAGTCTACAATACAGCTCAATAGTCTACAGTACAGCTCAACAGTCTACAGCTCAATAGTCTACAGTACAGCTCAACAGTCTACAGTACAGCTCAATAGTCTACAATACAGCTCAACAGTCTACAATACAGCTCAACAGTCTACAATACAGCTCAATAGTCTACAGTACAGCTCAATAGTCTACAGTACAGCTCAATAGTCTACAATACAGCCCAACAGTCTACAATACAGCTCAACAGTCTACAATACAGCTCAATAGTCTACAGTACAGCTCAATAGTCTACAATACAGCCCAACAGTCTACAATACAGCTCAACAGTCTACAATACAGCTCAACAGTCTACAGTACAGCTCAACAGTCTACAGTACAGCTCAACAGTATACAGTACAGCTCAATAGTCTACAATACAGCTCAATAGTCTACAGTACAGCTCAACAGTCTACAGCTCAATAGTCTACAGTACAGCTCAACAGTCTACAGTACAGCTCAATAGTCTACAATACAGCTCAACAGTCTACAATACAGCTCAACAGTCTACAATACAGCTCAATAGTCTACAGTACAGCTCAATAGTCTACAGTACAGCTCAATAGTCTACAATACAGCCCAACAGTCTACAATACAGCTCAACAGTCTACAATACAGCTCAATAGTCTAGTCTACAATACAGCTCAACAGTCTACAATACAGCTCAACAGTCTACAATACAGCTCAATAGTCTACAGTACAGCTCAATAGTCTACAATACAGCTCAACAGTCTACAATACAGCTTAACAGTCTACAGTACAGCTCAATAGTCTACAGTACAGCTCAATAGTCTACAATAGAGCTCAATAGTCTACAGTACAGCTCAATAGTCTACAATACAGCTCAACAGTCTACAGCTCAATAGTCTACAATACAGCTCAATAGTCTACAATACAGCTCAACAGTCTACAATACAGCTCAACAGTCTACAGTACAGCTCAACAGTCTACAGTACAGCTCAACAGTCTACAGTACAGCTCAATAGTCTACAATACAGCTCAATAGTCTACAATACAGTTCAACAGTCTACAGTACAGCTCATTAGTCTACAATACAGCTCAACAGTCTACAGTACAGCTCAACAGTCTACAGTACAGCTCAACAGTATACAGTACAGCTCAATAGTCTACAATACAGCTCAATAGTCTACAGTACAGCTCAACAGTCTACAGCTCAATAGTCTACAGTACAGCTCAACAGTCTACAGTACAGCTCAATAGTCTACAATACAGCTCAACAGTCTACAATACAGCTCAACAGTCTTCTATACAGCTCAATAGTCTACAGTACAGCTCAATAGTCTACAGTACAGCTCAATAGTCTACAATACAGCCCAACAGTCTACAATACAGCTCAACAGTCTACAATACAGCTCAATAGTCTACAGTACAGCTCAATAGTCTACAATACAGCCCAACAGTCTACAATACAGCTCAACAGTCTACAATACAGCTCAATAGTCTACAGTACAGCTCAATAGTCTACAATAGAGCTCAATAGTCTACAGTACAGCTCAATAGTCTACAATACAGCTCAATAGTCTACAGTACAGCTCAATAGTCTACAATACAGCTCAACAGTCTACAATACAGCTCAACAGTCTACAATACAGCTCAATAGTCTACAGTACAGCCCAATAGGCTACAATAGAGCTCAATAGTCTACAGTACAGCTCAATAGTCTACAATACAGCTCAATAGTCTACAGTACAGCTCAACAGTCTACAGCTCAATAGTCTACAATACAGCTCAATAGTCTACAATACAGCTCAACAGTCTACAATACAGCTCAACAGTCTACAATACAGCTCAACAGTCTACAGTACAGCTCAATAGTCTACAATACAGCTCAACAGTCTACAATACAGCTCAATAGTCTACAATACAGCTCAATAGTCTACAATAGAGCTCAACAGTCTACAGCTCAATAGTCTACAATACAGCTCAACAGTCTACAGCTCAATAGTCTACAATACAGCCCAACAGTCTACAATACAGCTCAACAGTCTACAATACAGCTCAACAGTCTACAGTACAGCTCAACAGTCTACAGTACAGCTCAACAGTATACAGTACAGCTCAATAGTCTACAATACAGCTCAATAGTCTACAGTACAGCTCAACAGTCTACAGCTCAATAGTCTACAGTACAGCTCAACAGTCTACAGTACAGCTCAATAGTCTACAATACAGCTCAACAGTCTACAATACAGCTCAACAGTCTACAATACAGCTCAATAGTCTACAGTACAGCTCAATAGTCTACAGTACAGCTCAATAGTCTACAATACAGCCCAACAGTCTACAATACAGCTCAACAGTCTACAATACAGCTCAATAGTCTAGTCTACAATACAGCTCAACAGTCTACAATACAGCTCAACAGTCTACAATACAGCTCAATAGTCTACAGTACAGCTCAATAGTCTACAATACAGCTCAACAGTCTACAATACAGCTTAACAGTCTACAGTACAGCTCAATAGTCTACAGTACAGCTCAATAGTCTACAATAGAGCTCAATAGTCTACAGTACAGCTCAATAGTCTACAATACAGCTCAACAGTCTACAGCTCAATAGTCTACAATACAGCTCAATAGTCTACAATACAGCTCAACAGTCTACAATACAGCTCAACAGTCTACAGTACAGCTCAACAGTCTACAGTACAGCTCAACAGTCTACAGTACAGCTCAATAGTCTACAATACAGCTCAATAGTCTACAATACAGTTCAACAGTCTACAGTACAGCTCATTAGTCTACAATACAGCTCAACAGTCTACAGTACAGCTCAACAGTCTACAGTACAGCTCAACAGTATACAGTACAGCTCAATAGTCTACAATACAGCTCAATAGTCTACAGTACAGCTCAACAGTCTACAGCTCAATAGTCTACAGTACAGCTCAACAGTCTACAGTACAGCTCAATAGTCTACAATACAGCTCAACAGTCTACAATACAGCTCAACAGTCTACAATACAGCTCAATAGTCTACAGTACAGCTCAATAGTCTACAGTACAGCTCAATAGTCTACAATACAGCCCAACAGTCTACAATACAGCTCAACAGTCTACAATACAGCTCAATAGTCTACAGTACAGCTCAATAGTCTACAATACAGCCCAACAGTCTACAATACAGCTCAACAGTCTACAATACAGCTCAATAGTCTACAGTACAGCTCAATAGTCTACAATAGAGCTCAATAGTCTACAGTACAGCTCAATAGTCTACAATACAGCTCAATAGTCTACAGTACAGCTCAATAGTCTACAATACAGCTCAACATTCTACAATACAGCTCAACAGTCTACAATACAGCTCAATAGTCTACAGTACAGCTCAATAGGCTACAATAGAGCTCAATAGTCTACAGTACAGCTCAATAGTCTACAATACAGCTCAATAGTCTACAGTACAGCTCAACAGTCTACAGCTCAATAGTCTACAATACAGCTCAATAGTCTACAATACAGCTCAACAGTCTACAATACAGCTCAACAGTCTACAATACAGCTCAACAGTCTACAGTACAGCTCAATAGTCTACAATACAGCTCAACAGTCTACAATACAGCTCAATAGTCTACAATACAGCTCAATAGTCTACAATAGAGCTCAACAGTCTACAGCTCAATAGTCTACAATACAGCTCAACAGTCTACAGCTCAATAGTCTACAATACAGCTCAACAGTCTACAGCTCAATAGTCTACAATACAGCTCAACAGTCTACAGTACAGCTCAATAGTCTACAATACAGCTCAATCGTCTACAGTACAGATAATTAGTCTACAATACAGCTCAACAGTCTACAGTACAGCTCAACAGTCTACAGTACAGCTCAACAGTATACAGTACAGCTCAATAGTCTACAATACAGCTCAATAGTCTACAGTACAGCTCAACAGTCTACAGTACAGCTCAATAGTCTACAATACAGCTAAACAGTCTACAATACAGCTCAACAGTCTACAATACAGCTCAATAGTCTACAGTACAGCTCAATAGTCTACAGTACAGCTCAATAGTCTACAATACAGCCCAACAGTCTACAATACAGCTCAATAGTCTACAGTACAGCTCAATAGTCTACAATACAGCCCAACAGTCTACAATACAGCTCAACAGTCTACAATACAGCTCAATAGTCTACAGTACAGCTCAATAGTCTACAATAGAGCTCAATAGTCTACAGTACAGCTCAATAGTCTACAATACAGCTCAATAGTCTACAGTACAGCTCAACAGTCTACAGCTCAATAGTCTACAATACAGCTCAATAGTCTACAATACAGCTCAACAGTCTACAATACAGCTCAACAGTCTACAGTACAGCTCAACAGTCTACAGTACAGCTCAATAGTCTACAGTACAGCTCAATAGTCTACAGCTCAACAGTCTACAATACAGCTCAATAGTCTACAATACAGCTCAATAGTCTACAGTACAGCTCAACAGTCTACAATACAGCTCAACAGTCTACAATACAGCTCAACAGTCTACAGCTCAACAGTCTACAATACAGCTCAATAGTCTACAATACAGCTCAATAGTCTACAGCACAGCTCAACAGTCTACAATACAGCTCAACAGTCTACAATACAGCTCAACAGTCTACAGTACAGCTCAACAGTCTACAATACAGCTCAATAGTCTACAGTACAGCTCACTAGTCTACAATACATCTCAACAGTCTACAATACAGCTCAACAGTCTACAATACAGCTCAACAGTCTACAATACAGCTCAATAGTCTACAGTACAGCTCAACAGTCTACAATACAGCTCAACAGTCTACAATACAGCTCAACAGTCTACAGTACAGCTCAACAGTCTACAATACAGCTCAATAGTCTACAATACAGCTCAATCGTCTACAGTACAGATCATTAGTCTACAATACAGCTCAACAGTCTACAGTACAGCTCAACAGTCTACAGTACAGCTCAACAGTATACAGTACAGCTCAATAGTCTACAATACAGCTCAATAGTCTACAGTACAGCTCAACAGTCTACAATACAGCTCAATAGTCTACAATACAGTTCAACAGTCTACAGTACAGCTCATTAGTCTACAATACAGCTCAACAGTCTACAGTACAGCTCAACAGTCTACAGTACAGCTCAACAGTATACAGTACAGCTCAATAGTCTACAATACAGCTCAATAGTCTACAGTACAGCTCAACAGTCTACAGCTCAATAGTCTACAGTACAGCTCAACAGTCTACAGTACAGCTCAATAGTCTACAATACAGCTCAACAGTCTACAATACAGCTCAACAGTCTACAATACAGCTCAATAGTCTACAGTACAGCTCAATAGTCTACAGTACAGCTCAATAGTCTACAATACAGCCCAACAGTCTACAATACAGCTCAACAGTCTACAATACAGCTCAATAGTCTACAGTACAGCTCAATAGTCTACAATACAGCCCAACAGTCTACAATACAGCTCAACAGTCTACAATACAGCTCAATAGTCTACAGTACAGCTCAATAGTCTACAATAGAGTTCAATAGTCTACAGTACAGCTCAATAGTCTACAATACAGCTCAATAGTCTACAGTACAGCTCAACAGTCTACAGCTCAATAGTCTACAATACAGCTCAATAGTCTACAATACAGCTCAACAGTCTACAATACAGCTCAACAGTCTACAGTACAGCTCAACAGTCTACAGTACAGCTCAATAGTCTACAATACAGCTCAACAGTCTACAATACAGCTCATTAGTCTACAATACAGCTCAATAGTCTACAATACAGCTCAATAGTCTACAGTACAGCTCAATAGTCTACAATACAGCTCAACAGTCTACAATACAGCTCAACAGTCTACAGTACAGTTCAATAGTATACAATACAGCTCAACAGTCTACAATACAGCTCAACAGTCTACAGTACAGCTCAATAGTCTACAATACAGCTCAACAGTCTACAATACAGCTCAACAGTCTACAATACAGCTCAACAGTCTACAATACAGTTCAATAGTCTACAGTACAGCTCAATAGTCTACAGTACAGCTCACTAGTCTACAATACAGACCAATAGTCTACAAGACAGCTCATTAGTCTACAATACAGCTCAACAGTCTACAGTACAGCTCAATAGTCTACAATACAGCTCAACAGTCTACAGCTCAACAGTCTACAATACAGCTCAACAGTCTACAATACAGCTCAACAGTCTACAATACAGCTCAACAGTCTACAATACAGTTCAATAGTCTACAGTACAGCTCAATAGTCTACAGTACAGCTCACTAGTCTACAATACAGCTCAATAGTCTACAATACAGTCAATAGTCTACAATACAGCTCAACAGTCTACAATACAGCTCAATAGTCTACAATACAGTTCAACAGTCTACAGTACAGCTCATTAGTCTACAATACAGCTCAACAGTCTACAGTACAGCTCAACAGTCTACAGTACAGCTCAACAGTATACAGTACAGCTCAATAGTCTACAATACAGCTCAATAGTCTACAGTACAGCTCAACAGTCTACAGCTCAATTGTCTACAGTACAGCTCAACAGTCTACAGTACAGCTCAATAGTCTACAATACAGCTCAACAGTCTACAATACAGCTCAACAGTCTACAATACAGCTCAATAGTCTACAGTACAGCTCAATAGTCTACAGTACAGCTCAATAGTCTACAATACAGCCCAACAGTCTACAATACAGCTCAACAGTCTACAATACAGCTCAATAGTCTACAGTACAGCTCAATAGTCTACAATACAGCCCAACAGTCTACAATACAGCTCAACAGTCTACAATACAGCTCAATAGTCTACAGTACAGCTCAATAGTCTACAATAGAGCTCAATAGTCTACAGTACAGCTCAATAGTCTACAATACAGCTCAATAGTCTACAGTACAGCTCAACAGTCTACAGCTCAATAGTCTACAATACAGCTCAATAGTCTACAATACAGCTCAACAGTCTACAATACAGCTCAACAGTCTACAGTACAGCTCAACAGTCTACAGTACAGCTCAATAGTCTACAATACAGCTCAACAGTCTACAATACAGCTCATTAGTCTACAATACAGCTCAATAGTCTACAATACAGCTCAATAGTCTACAGTACAGCTCAATAGTCTACAATACAGCTCAACAGTCTACAATACAGCTCAACAGTCTACAGTACAGCTCAATAGTCTACAATACAGCTCAACAGTCTACAATACAGCTCAACAGTCTACAGTACAGCTCAATAGTCTACAATACAGCTCAACAGTCTACAATACAGCTCAACAGTCTACAATACAGCTCAACAGTCTACAGTACAGCTCAATGGTCTACAGTACAGCTCAATGGTCTACAGTACAGCTCAATAGTCTACAATACAGCCCAACAATCTACAATACAGCTCAACAGTCTACAATACAGCTCAATAGTCTACAGTACAGCTCAATAGTCTACAATACAGCTCAACAGTCTACAATACAGCTCAACAGTCTACAATACAGCTCAATAGTCTACAGTACAGCTCAATAGTCTACAATAGAGCTCAATCGGCTACAGTACAGCTCAATAGTCTACAATACAGCTCAACAGTCTACAGCTCAATAGTCTACAATACAGCTCAATAGTCTACAATACAGCTCAACAGTCTACAGTACAGCTCAATAGTCTACAGTACAGCTCACTAGTCTACAATACAGCTCAATAGTCTACAATACAGTCAATAGTCTACAATACAGCTCAACAGTCTACAGTACAGCTCAATAGTCTACAGTAGAGCTCAACAGTCTACAATACAGCTCAATAGTCTACAATACAGCTCAATAGTCTACAATATAGCGCAATAGTCTACAATACAGCTCAATAGTCTACAATACAGCTCATTAGTCTACAATACAGCTCAACAGTCTACAGTACAGCTCAATAGTCTACAATACAGCTCAATAGTCTACAGCTCAATAGTCTACAGTACAGCTCAACAGTCTACAGCTCAACAGTCTACAATACAGCTCAATCGTCTACAATACAGCTCAATAGTCTACAGTACACCTCAACAGTCTACAGTACAGCTCAATAGTCTACAGTACAGCTCAATAGTCTACAGTACAGTACAGCTCAATAGTCTACAGTACAGCTCAATAGTCTACAGTACAGCTCAACACTGTATAGTCTACAGTACAGTTCAATAGTCTACAGTACAGCTCAACAGTCTACAATACAGCTCAATAGTCTACAATACAGCTCAATAGTCTACAATACAGCTCAATAGTCTACAATAGAGCTCAACAGTCTACAGCTCAATAGTCTACAATACAGCTCAACAGTCTACAGCTCAATAGTCTACAATACAGCTCAACAGTCTACAGCTCAACAGTCTACAGTACAGCTCAATAGTCTACAATACAGCTCAATAGTCTACAGTACAGCTCATTAGTCTACAATACAGCTCAACAGTCTACAATACAGTTCAATAGTCTACAGTACAGCTCAACAGTCTACAGTACAGCTCAATAGTCTACAATACAGCTCAACAGTCTACAATACAGCTCAACAGTCTACAATACAGCTCAATAGTCTACAGTACAGCTCAATAGTCTACAATAGAGCTCAATCGGCTACAGTACAGCTCAATAGTCTACAATACAGCTCAACAGTCTACAGCTCAATAGTCTACAATACAGCTCAATAGTCTACAATACAGCTCAACAGTCTACAGTACAGCTCAATAGTCTACAGTACAGCTCACTAGTCTACAATACAGCTCAATAGTCTACAATACAGTCAATAGTCTACAATACAGCTCAACAGTCTACAGTACAGCTCAATAGTCTACAGTAGAGCTCAACAGTCTACAATACAGCTCAATAGTCTACAATACAGCTCAATAGTCTACAATATAGCGCAATAGTCTACAATACAGCTCAATAGTCTACAATACAGCTCATTAGTCTACAATACAGCTCAACAGTCTACAGTACAGCTCAATAGTCTACAATACAGCTCAATAGTCTACAGCTCAATAGTCTACAGTACAGCTCAACAGTCTACAGCTCAACAGTCTACAATACAGCTCAATCGTCTACAATACAGCTCAATAGTCTACAGTACACCTCAACAGTCTACAGTACAGCTCAATAGTCTACAGTACAGCTCAATAGTCTACAGTACAGTACAGCTCAATAGTCTACAGTACAGCTCAATAGTCTACAGTACAGCTCAACACTGTATAGTCTACATTACAGTTCAATAGTCTACAGTACAGCTCAACAGTCTACAATACAGCTCAATAGTCTACAATACAGCTCAATAGTCTACAATACAGCTCAATAGTCTACAATAGAGCTCAACAGTCTACAGCTCAATAGTCTACAATACAGCTCAACAGTCTACAGCTCAATAGTCTACAATACAGCTCAACAGTCTACAGCTCAACAGTCTACAGTACAGCTCAATAGTCTACAATACAGCTCAATAGTCTACAGTACAGCTCATTAGTCTACAATACAGCTCAACAGTCTACAATACAGTTCAATAGTCTACAGTACAGCTCAACAGTCTACAGTACAGCTCAATAGTCTACAATACAGCTCAATAGTCTTCAGTACAGCTCAACAGTCTACAGTACAGCTCAATAGTCTACAGTACAGCTCAATAGTCTACAGTACAGCTCAACAGTCTACAGCTCAATAGTCTACAGTACAGCTCAATAGTCTACAGTACAGCTCAACAGTCTACAGCTCAATAGTCTACAATACAGCTCAACAGTCTACAATACAGCTCAATAGTCTACAATACAGCTCAACAGTCTACAATACAGTTCAATAGTCTACAGTACAGCTCAACAGTCTACAGTACAGCTCAATAGTCTACAATACAGCTCAATAGTCTTCAGTACAGCTCAACAGTCTACAGTACAGCTCAATAGTCTACAGTACAGCTCAATAGTCTACAGTACAGCTCAACAGTCTACAGCTCAATAGTCTACAGTACAGCTCAATAGTCTACAGTACAGCTCAACAGTCTACAGCTCAATAGTCTACAATACAGCTCAACAGTCTACAATACAGCTCAATAGTCTACAATACAGCTCAACAGTCTACAATACAGTTCAATAGTCTACAGTACAGCTCAACAGTCTACAGTACAGATCAATAGTCTACAATACAGCTCAATAATCTACAATACAGCTCAATAGTCTACAATACAGTTCAACAGTCTACAGTACAGCTCATTAGTCTACAATACAGCTCAACAGTCTACAGTACAGCTCAACAGTCTACAGTACAGCTCAACAGTATACAGTACAGCTCAATAGTCTACAATACAGCTCAATAGTCTACAATACAGCTCAACAGTCTGCAGTACAGCTCAACAGTCTACAGTACAGCTCAATAGTCTCCAATACAGCTCAATAGTCTACAATACAGCTCAATAGTCTACAATACAGTTCAACAGTCTACAGTACAGCTCAACAGTCTACAATACAGCTCAATAGTCTACAATACAGCCCAATAGTCTACAATACAGCTCAATAGTCTACAATGCAGCTCAATAGTCTACAGTACAGCTCAATAGTCTACAGTACAGCTCAATAGTCTACAGTACAGCTCAACAGTCTACAATACAGCTCAATAGTCTACAATACAGCTCAACAGTCTACAATACAGCTCAATAGTCTACAGTACAGCTCAATAGTCTACAATACATCTCAATAGTCTACAATAAAGCTCAACAGTCTACAATACAGCTCAATAGTCTACAGCTCAATAGTCTACAATACAGCTCAACAGTCTACAATACAGCTCAACAGTCTACAATACAGCTCAACAGTCTACAATGCAGCTCAATAGTCTACAGCTCAATAGTCTACAATGCAGCTCAATAGTCTACAGTACAGCTCAACAGTCTACAATACAGCTCAATAGTCTACAATACAGCTCAATAGTCTACAATACAGCTCAATAGTCTACAATAGAGCTCAACAGTCTACAGCTCAATAGTCTACAATACAGCTCAACAGTCAACAGCTCAATAGTCTACAATACAGCTCAACAGTCTACAGCTCAATAGTCTACAATACAGCTCAACAGTCTACAGTACAGCTCAATAGTCTACAATACAGCTCAATAGTCTACAGTACAGCTCATTAGTCTACAATACAGCTCAACAGTCTACAGTACAGCTCAACAGTCTACAGTACAGCTCAACAGTATACAGTACAGCTCAATAGTCTACAATACAGCTCAATAGTCTACAGTACAGCTCAACAGTCTACAGTACAGCTCAATCGTCTACAGTACAGCTCAATAGTCTACAGTACAGCTCAACAGTCTACAGCTCAATAGTCTACAGTACAGCTCAATAGTCTACAGTACAGCTCAACAGTCTACATCTCAATAGTCTACAATAAAGCTCAACAGTCTACAATACAGCTCAATAGTCTACAGCTCAATAGTCTACAATACAGCTCAACAGTCTACAATACAGCTCAACAGTCTACAATACAGCTCAACAGTCTACAATGCAGCTCAATAGTCTACAGCTCAATAGTCTACAATGCAGCTCAATAGTCTACAGTACAGCTCAACAGTCTACAATACAGCTCAATAGTCTACAATACAGCTCAATAGTCTACAATACAGCTCAATAGTCTACAATAGAGCTCAACAGTCTACAGCTCAATAGTCTACAATACAGCTCAACAGTCAACAGCTCAATAGTCTACAATACAGCTCAACAGTCTACAGCTCAATAGTCTACAATACAGCTCAACAGTCTACAGTACAGCTCAATAGTCTACAATACAGCTCAATAGTCTACAGTACAGCTCATTAGTCTACAATACAGCTCAACAGTCTACAGTACAGCTCAACAGTCTACAGTACAGCTCAACAGTATACAGTACAGCTCAATAGTCTACAATACAGCTCAATAGTCTACAGTACAGCTCAACAGTCTACAGTACAGCTCAATCGTCTACAGTACAGCTCAATAGTCTACAGTACAGCTCAACAGTCTACAGCTCAATAGTCTACAGTACAGCTCAATAGTCTACAGTACAGCTCAACAGTCTACAGCTCAATAGTCTACAATACAGCTCAACAGTCTACAATACAGCTCAATAGTCTACAATACAGCTCAACAGTCTACAATACAGTTCAATAGTCTACAGTACAGCTCAACAGTCTACAGTACAGATCAATAGTCTAAAATACAGCTCAATAATCTACAATACAGCTCAATAGTCTACAATACAGTTCAACAGTCTACAGTACAGCTCATTAGTCTACAATACAGCTCAACAGTCTACAATACAGCTCAATAGTCTACAGTACAGCTCAATAGTCTACAATACATCTCAATAGTCTACAATAGAGCTCAACAGTCTACAATACAGCTCAATAGTCTACAGCTCAATAGTCTACAATACAGCTCAACAATCTACAATACAGCTCAACAGTCTACAATACAGCTCAACAGTCTACAATGCAGCTCAATAGTCTACAGCTCAATAGTCTACAATGCAGCTCAATAGTCTACAGTACAGCTCAACAGTCTACAATACAGCTCAATAGTCTACAATACAGCTCAATAGTCTACAATACAGCTCAATAGTCTACAATAGAGCTCAACAGTCTACAGCTCAATAGTCTACAATACAGCTCAACAGTCAACAGCTCAATAGTCTACAATACAGCTCAACAGTCTACAGCTCAATAGTCTACAATACAGCTCAACAGTCTACAGTACAGCTCAATAGTCTACAATACAGCTCAATAGTCTACAGTACAGCTCATTAGTCTACAATACAGCTCAACAGTCTAGAGTACAGCTCAACAGTCTACAGTACAGCTCAACAGTATACAGTACAGCTCAATAGTCTACAATACAGCTCAATAGTCTACAGTACAGCTCAACAGTCTACAGTACAGCTCAATCGTCTACAGTACAGCTCAATAGTCTACAGTACAGCTCAACAGTCTACAGCTCAATAGTCTACAGTACAGCTCAATAGTCTACAGTACAGCTCAACAGTCTACAGCTCAATAGTCTACAATACAGCTCAACAGTCTACAATACAGCTCAATAGTCTACAATACAGCTCAACAGTCTACAATACAGTTCAATAGTCTACAGTACAGCTCAACAGTCTACAGTACAGATCAATAGTCTAAAATACAGCTCAATAATCTACAATACAGCTCAATAGTCTACAATACAGTTCAACAGTCTACAGTACAGCTCAACAGTATACAGTACAGCTCAATAGTCTACAATACAGCTCAACAGTCTACAGTACAGCTCAACAGTCTACAGTACAGCTCAATAGTCTACAATACAGCTCAATAGTCTACAATACAGCTCAACAGTCTACAATACAGTTCAACAGTCTACAGTACAGCTCAACAGTCTACAATACAGCGCAATAGTCTACAATACAGCTCAATAGTCTACAATACAGCTCAACAGTCTACAATACAGCTCAATAGTCTACAGTACAGCTCAATAGTCTACAATACAGCTCAACAGTCTACAATACAGCTCAACAGTCTACAATACAGCTCAATAGTCTACAGTACAGCTCAATAGTCTACAATAGAGCTCAATAGTCTACAGTACAGCTCAATAGTCTACAATACAGCTCAATAGTCTACAGTACAGCTCAACAGTCTACAGCTCAATAGTCTACAATACAGCTCAATAGTCTACAATACAGCTCAACAGTCTACAGTACAGCTCAATAGTCTACAGTACAGCTCACTAGTCTACAATACAGCTCAATAGTCTACAATACAGTCAATAGTCTACAATACAGCGCAACAGTCTACAGTACAGCTCAATAGTCTACAGTAGAGCTCAACAGTCTACAATACAGCTCAATAGTCTACAATACAGCTCAATAGTCTACAATATAGCGCAATAGTCTACAATACAGCTCAATAGTCTACAATACAGCTCATTAGTCTACAATACAGCTCAACAGTCTACAGTACAGCTCAATAGTCTACAATACAGCTCAATAGTCTACAGCTCAATAGTCTACAGTACAGCTCAACAGTCTACAGCTCAACAGTCTACAATACAGCTCAATCGTCTACAATACAGCTCAATAGTCTACAGTACAGCTCAATAGTCTACAGCTCAACAGTCTACAATACAGCTCAATAGTCTACAATACAGCTCAATAGTCTACAGTACAGCTCAACAGTCTACAATACAGCTCAACAGTCTACAGTACAGCTCAACAGTCTACAATACAGCTCAACAGTCTACAATACAGCTCAATAGTCTACAATATAGCTCAATAGTCTACAGTACAGCTCAATAGTCTACAGTACAGCTCACTAGTCTACAATACAGACCACTAGTCTACAATACAGTCAATAGTCTACAATACAGCTCAACAGTCTACAATACAGCTCAATAGTCTACAATACAGCTCAATAGTCTACAGTACAGCTCAATAGTCTACAGTACAGCTCAACAGTCTACAATACAGCTCAACAGTCTACAATACAGCTCAATAGTCTACAATATAGCTCAACAGTCTACAATACAGCGCAATAGTCTACAATACAGCTCATTAGTCTACAATACAGCTCAACAGTCTACAGTTCAGCTCAAGAGTCTACAATACAGCTCAATAGTCTACAGCTCAATAGTCTACAGTACAGCTCAACAGTCTACAGCTCAACAGTCTACAATACAGCTCAACAGTCTACAATACAGCTCAACAGTCTACAATACAGTCAATAGTCCACAGTACAGCTCAATAGTCTACAATACAGCTCAACAGTCTACAATACAGCTCAACAGTCTACAATACAGTTCAATAGTCTACAGTACAGCTCAATAGTCTACAGTACAGCTCACTAGTCTACAATACAGCTCAATAGTCTACAATAGAGTCAATAGTCTACAATACAGCTCAACAGTCTACAATACAGCTCAACAGTCTACAATACAGCTCAATAGTCTACAGTACAGCGCAATAGTCTACAGTAGAGCTCAACAGTCTACAATACCGCTCAATAGTCTACAGTACAGCTCAACAGTCTACAGTACAGCTCAATAGTCTACAATACAGCTCAATAGTCTACAATACAGCTCAACAGTCTACAATACAGTTCAACAGTCTACAGTACAGCTCAACAGTCTACAATACAGCGCAATAGTCTACAATACAGCTCAATAGTCTACAATACAGCTCAACAGTCTACAATACAGCTCAATAGTCTACAGTACAGCTCAATAGTCTACAATACAGCTCAACAGTCTACAATACAGCTCAACAGTCTACAATACAGCTCAATAGTCTACAGTACAGCTCAATAGTCTACAATAGAGCTCAATAGTCTACAGTACAGCTCAATAGTCTACAATACAGCTCAATAGTCTACAGTACAGCTCAACAGTCTACAGCTCAATAGTCTACAATACAGCTCAATAGTCTACAATACAGCTCAACAGTCTACAGTACAGCTCAATAGTCTACAGTACAGCTCACTAGTCTACAATACAGCTCAATAGTCTACAATACAGTCAATAGTCTACAATACAGCGCAACAGTCTACAGTACAGCTCAATAGTCTACAGTAGAGCTCAACAGTCTACAATACAGCTCAATAGTCTACAATACAGCTCAATAGTCTACAATATAGCGCAATAGTCTACAATACAGCTCAATAGTCTACAATACAGCTCATTAGTCTACAATACAGCTCAACAGTCTACAGTACAGCTCAATAGTCTACAATACAGCTCAATAGTCTACAGCTCAATAGTCTACAGTACAGCTCAACAGTCTACAGCTCAACAGTCTACAATACAGCTCAATCGTCTACAATACAGCTCAATAGTCTACAGTACAGCTCAATAGTCTACAGCTCAACAGTCTACAATACAGCTCAATAGTCTACAATACAGCTCAATAGTCTACAGTACAGCTCAACAGTCTACAATACAGCTCAACAGTCTACAGTACAGCTCAACAGTCTACAATACAGCTCAACAGTCTACAATACAGCTCAATAGTCTACAATATAGCTCAATAGTCTACAGTACAGCTCAATAGTCTACAGTACAGCTCACTAGTCTACAATACAGACCACTAGTCTACAATACAGTCAATAGTCTACAATACAGCTCAACAGTCTACAATACAGCTCAATAGTCTACAATACAGCTCAATAGTCTACAGTACAGCTCAATAGTCTACAGTACAGCTCAACAGTCTACAATACAGCTCAACAGTCTACAATACAGCTCAATAGTCTACAATATAGCTCAACAGTCTACAATACAGCGCAATAGTCTACAATACAGCTCATTAGTCTACAATACAGCTCAACAGTCTACAGTTCAGCTCAAGAGTCTACAATACAGCTCAATAGTCTACAGCTCAATAGTCTACAGTACAGCTCAACAGTCTACAGCTCAACAGTCTACAATACAGCTCAACAGTCTACAATACAGCTCAACAGTCTACAATACAGTCAATAGTCCACAGTACAGCTCAATAGTCTACAATACAGCTCAACAGTCTACAATACAGCTCAACAGTCTACAATACAGTTCAATAGTCTACAGTACAGCTCAATAGTCTACAGTACAGCTCACTAGTCTACAATACAGCTCAATAGTCTACAATAGAGTCAATAGTCTACAATACAGCTCAACAGTCTACAATACAGCTCAACAGTCTACAATACAGCTCAATAGTCTACAGTACAGCGCAATAGTCTACAGTAGAGCTCAACAGTCTACAATACCGCTCAATAGTCTACAATACAGCTCAATAGTCTACAATATAGCTCAATAGTCTACAATACAGCTCAATAGTCTACAATACAGCTCATTAGTCTACAATACAGCTCAACAGTCTACAGTACAGCTCAATAGTCTACAATACAGCTCAATAGTCTACAGCTCAATAGTCTACAGTACAGCTCAACAGTCTACAGCTCAACAGTCTACAATACAGCTCAATCGTCTACAATACAGCTCAATAGTCTACAGTACAGCTCAATAGTCTACAGCTCAACAGTCTACAATACAGCTCAATAGTCTACAATACAGCTCAACAGTCTACAGTACAGCTCAATAGTCTACAGTAGAGCTCAACAGTCTACAATACAGCTCAATAGTCTACAATACAGCTCAACAGTCTACAATACAGCTCAACAGTCTACAGTACAGCTCAACAGTCTACAGTACAGCTCAATAGTCTACAATACAGCTCAATAGTCTACAATACAGTTCAACAGTCTACAGTACAGCTCATTAGTCTACAATACAGCTCAACAGTCTACAGTACAGCTCAACAGTCTACAGTACAGCTCAACAGTATACAGTACAGCTCAATAGTCTACAATACAGCTCAATAGTCTACAGTACAGCTCAACAGTCTACAACTCAATAGTCTACAGTACAGCTCAACAGTCTACAGTACAGCTCAATAGTCTACAATACAGCTCAACAGTCTACAATACAGCTCAACAGTCTACAATACAGCTCAATAGTCTACAGTACAGCTCAATGGTCTACAGTACAGCTCAATGGTCTACAGTACAGCTCAATAGTCTACAATACAGCCCAACAATCTACAATACAGCTCAACAGTCTACAATACAGCTCAATAGTCTACAGTACAGCTCAATAGTCTACAATACAGCCCAACAGTCTACAATACAGCTCAACAGTCTACAATACAGCTCAATAGTCTACAGTACAGCTCAATAGTCTACAATACAGCTCAACAGTCTACAATACAGCTCAACAGTCTACAATACAGCTCAATAGTCTACAGTACAGCTCAATAGTCTACAATAGAGCTCAATCGGCTACAGTACAGCTCAATAGTCTACAATACAGCTCAACAGTCTACAGCTCAATAGTCTACAATACAGTCAATAGTCTACAATACAGCTCAACAGTCTACAGTACAGCTCAATAGTCTACAGTAGAGCTCAACAGTCTACAATACAGCTCAATAGTCTACAATACAGCTCAATAGTCTACAATATAGCGCAATAGTCTACAATACAGCTCAATAGTCTACAATACAGCTCATTAGTCTACAATACAGCTCAACAGTCTACAGTACAGCTCAATAGTCTACAATACAGCTCAATAGTCTACAGCTCAATAGTCTACAGTACAGCTCAACAGTCTACAGCTCAACAGTCTACAATACAGCTCAATCGTCTACAATACAGCTCAATAGTCTACAGTACACCTCAACAGTCTACAGTACAGCTCAATAGTCTACAGTACAGCTCAATAGTCTACAGTACAGTACAGCTCAATAGTCTACAGTACAGCTCAATAGTCTACAGTACAGCTCAACACTGTATAGTCTACAGTACAGCTCAATAGTCTACAGTACAGCTCAATAGTCTACAATACAGCTCAACAGTCTACAGCTCAACAGTCTACAGTACAGCTCAATAGTCTACAGTACAGCTCAATAGTCTACAGTACAGCTCAATAGTCTACAATACAGCTCAACGGTCTACAGCTCAACAGTCTACAGCTCAACGGTCTACAGCTCAATAGTCTACAATACAGCTCAACAGTCTACAGCTCCACAGTGGACTCACCACCAACACAGTGGAACACAGACCCTGCCAGTAGCAGTAACAGTGGACTCACCACCAACACAGTGGAACACAGAACCTGCCAGTAGCAGCTTGTCCTTGGTCTTCTCCTTCCCTCCGATGTAGGTGCACTCCATCCCCAGGAAGCAGAAGATGGCACCGAAGAAGCCAAGCGTTAAGCCACACATCATCAGCCCCCTCACTCCCTGGATGTAGGCTGGAAGAAATAATCTAATTAAAAAAGTATGTAATAATAATAATAATAATAATAATAATAATAATAATAATAATAATATAATAATAATAATAATAATAATAATAATAATAATAATAATAATAATAATAATAATAATAATAATAATAATAATAATAATAATAAATAATAAATAATAATAATAATAATAATAATAATAATAATAATAATAAAAAGAAAATTATAATAATTGCTCAAATACATTTTGCACATTTTGTTAAAAACTTTCCACTTAACATTTATATATACATATATATATACACACTTGTCTGAATATACTTGCATATAATCCCACTATATACTTACTTATACACCAGCATATAACCCATAGCTTTGTATGATATCATGTACAATAATGCTGTATATACCATAGGGCTGTCTTAAATACTTCGACGCTTCGAAGCTTCGTTCGATGGGCATGGGATTCGAATAAAAAAATAAAATTCGAATATATATTACAATTTTTTTTTTTTTTTTTTTTTTTGCTAAATCAACTCTGCCTCTCTTTGTTAACTACAACAAGCAATGCTGTTTGTTATTTAAGATGAGGTCGGACTCGGCACTGACAGATTTGTGTTCATTGTGCTGCTTTTATAAAGCCTCAAATGACGGCTTACAATACTTCATGAAAGCAAAGTGTTTCGTTTGTCTAAGATTTAAAAAGGTTTAAACTTTACAGCAGTGACAAAGTTGAACAAAGTGCTGTACAAGTCCCACAAGATAATTTTCGATGTATTATTATAATAATAATTTTTTTCTTGAAGCTTCGAATTAAAATCGAATCTCGGCCCCGAAGCTTAGAATGCCAAAAAGAAATTCGAAGGTCAGCCCTAATATACCATATATATACATTTATTCTCAGTGTATAATTATCAATCCACACCTGTCTACTTACCTGCATATAATCATTTTTTACATATCTGTAGATACTATATATCTGTACATATCCGTTACCTACTCTTACTAGTTACGCTGCCATACTGTCTTTATACTTGTATCACTGTGTACATATTATACTATAATTCTGTACATACATCTGATTAGCACTATTACTCAGTAGCAGGGGTGTAAAGTACTTGAGTAATTGTACTTCGTTACAATACTTAAGTACTGTTTTTGGGGAATAGTACTTTACTTGAGTATTATTAGGTTTGTATACTTGTACCTTTACTCAATTACATTTCAGAGAAAAAAATACAGTTTTTACTCCTTACATTTAAAATGCAGACCTACAAACTAGTACAAAGTACAAATCTCGCAGGTCCAACCATTTTAATTAGTATATTTGTCGAACTAACATTCCTGAGGCCGCACTTTATTTAAAAACAGCCAATCAAATCCCCATCAATGGAAAATGAACCCGCCCATACCCATGCTGATTGGTACTTATGCAAGACTAGAAAGCGGGGATCTTTGATTAAACACCTGCTATCAGAAGAATAGACAGTCAGAGTGACGAGCTACAGAAGATGGCCACAAACGATAGTACGAGTGATGAAGAGGACGAAACGGAACATTTCATTGTCCCGGAATAAAAAAAAGTTTTTACTTTTACTTTTTAGTACTTAAGTACATTTAAAAGTAGAAACTTTTAGACTGACAAATACAGTACTGTTTGTGATACAAAAAGAGTTAATACAAAAAAGAGAGTATATACATTTAACGAAGAAACTGTACATTGGAGGAGGTGGGGGGGGGGGGGGGGGTTGGGTAGGTGGGGTAGGTGCGGTGGTGGAGCTGTACATTGGAGGTGGTTGGGTGGGTGGGGTGGGGTGGGGGTGGGTAGGCGGGGTGGGGACTTTTACTCAAGTGTGTTTTTAGCCAGATACTCTGACTTTTACTCTAGTACGATTTTGAGACGGTACCCATACTTTCACTTAAGTATAATTTCTGGGTACTTTTTACACCCCAGTAGTAAATTACTTTAAACTTACTTACTTACTTACTTACTTTAAAATACTGGTTAGGGTTAAGTTAAGGTCATGGGTGGAAAAGGTTTAGGCACCTATACAACCAGCTGGTTAAATACATTTATTTTGAACTAAACGTCCACGGTTTGACTTTTCAAAAGACATCTGCATGTATTTAATCTATCCTGTGTGTCCTGCTGGCTCCTCACCTCACATGAGGCTCATACCATGCAACCGCAACGTCCTGGGATGGAATCTGGCCTAAGACCTTTGTTGCATGTCATCCTCCTTCTCTCTGTCCCTGATTTCCTGTCACTCACTGTCCCATCAAATAAAGCAGAAATAGGGCGCCCCAGTGGCGCACCGCATACAGCACTACGGTGCTACACGGTTCGACTCCCGGATCCGGTGCTCTTTGCCAAATGTCTTCCCCGCTCTATCTCCCATTCCTTCTCTCTCTCTCTCTCTCTCTCTCTCTCTCTCTCTCTCTCTCTCTCTCTCTCTCTCTCTCTCTCTCTCTCTCGGACTGCCCGGTAGCAAAAAAAATCAATAAAAACCTACAAAAACATAACTTGTCCGAAAGGACAAGTAACATTTAAATAAAGCAGAGATACCCTAAGAAATGGGGCACCCAAGTGGCGAAACCACGTAACGCGCTGCGTCGCGGCACGGCCGACCGGGGTTCGATTCCCGGACCCGGCATTCTTTGCCGAATGTCTTCCCCCGCTCTGTCTCCCATTTCCTACTCTCCCAATCTCTCTCTACCGGACTGCCCGTAAAAAAAACATTAAAAAATTTAAATAAAAATACCCTAAGAAATATCTTGAATGTTTTCAGTACAGGACATATGAAACATATGAGAACTTACCTGTGACGGACCAGAGGACAGGGTAGTCCCTGCAGTTGGTTATTGCAGTGGAGTCTGTGAAACAGTCCTTCCACAGGTTGGACCAGTACCAGGCCACCTTGATGATGTAGGACCCTCCCTGGCCGCCTATCTGCACGATCCTCCAGTAGTCCATGGCCATGGTGCACAGCACAAACAGCCACCCCAGCGTCGAGATCAGGAAGCCAAACACTTGGATCAGGCGCTTCCTCATTTCTGCCCGATTAGGACGGGGAACACAGCCCCAGGGAGCGCTCCTATGAAGGTGTGTGGCGGTGGGCCAGAATCAGTCCTGTAGCCCCAGGGAGCGCTCCTATGAAGGTGTGTGGCGGCGGGCCAGAATCAGTCCTGTAGCCCCAGGGAGCGCTCCTATGAAGGTGTGTGGCGGCGGGCCAGAATCAGTCCTTTAGCTCCAGGGAGCGCTCCTATGAAGGTGTGTGGCGGGCCAGAATCGGTCCTGTAGCTCCAGGGAGCGCTTCTATGAAGGTGTGTGGCGGCGGGCCAGAATCTGTCCTGTAGCCCCAGGGAGCGCTCCTATGAAGGTGTGTGGCGGGCCAGAATCGGTCCTGTAGCCCCAGGGAGCGCTCCTATGAAGGTGTGTGGCGGGCCAGAATCTGGCGAATAGTGAGGAGGTGGGTAGCCTATACAGTCACCAGGAGGTTGGTATAGAGGCTACTGTGACCACACCTTCCCGTAGAGAGCAATGGCTGATAGGTGGGTATACTCTACTACAGGCACGTCCTGTGAAATACTACTACTACTACTGCTATTACTAATACCACTACTACTAGTACTACTGCTATTACTAACACCACTACTACTAGTACTACTGCTATTACTAACACCACTACTACTAGTACTACTGCTATTACTAACACCACTACTACTAGTACTACTGATATTACTAACACCACTACTACTAGTACTACTGATATTACTAACACCACTACTGTAGTACTATTACTACTACTACTACTATACTACAACTAGTACCTTTACTACTTTTCAAAATGCAGTAATTTCTTTTTTTATAAAATCCAAGTAATAAAGCAACAAAAAAGAGTGAAAGAGGCTCGTATATCCAGGACACCTGCATGCGTGTTGTATACTCAACTACATGACTAAGCGGAATAGACTGATGTCTGTTCTGCTGGGCGCTCCTACTGTGACCAGTGGACCAGCATGTTGACACGCGCTCACCTCGCGCCTGTCGAGTAGGGTAAAACTGCAGTTGGAGGGGCCTGTACTGTGCGTTGGGGGCCTGTACTGTGCGTTGGGGGCCGGTACTGTGCGGTGCACTACTGCGCATGCAAGAGACAAAGTAACATATAATATAGGACACTAGAAACATAAAGTAACATACGGAACATAAAATAACATACGGAAAATAGGACCTAATGTCCAAAATATTTTTGTCTTAAACTGAATATCAATTGGATTAGGAGTAACCAAATAAAGCATTCAATGCAACCAATTGTCTATAGACTAGAATTTTTTTTTATCTTAAACTGAATATCAATTGGATTACCAGCCCTGACTGTTACTCTAAACTTAACCTCTTCTGGATGAGAGCCTAAATTTAACCCTTAGACTAGATTAGAATTACTTAACTTTGTTTCTCGCATGCGCAGTAGTGCACCGCACAGTACAGGCCCCCAACGCACAGTACGGGCCCCCAACGCACAGTACGGGCCCCCAACGAACAGTACAGGCCCCCAACGAACAGTACAGGCCCCCAACGCACAGTACAGGCCCCTCCTACGTATGGGGCTGCGGCACTGCAGTTTTATGCTATTGAGTGAACCAGCATGTTGACGCGCTCACTGTCTGTCTCGCGGCAGGCGGGATGTTGACGCGCCAGTGGACCAGCATGTTGACACGCGCTCACCTCGCAACTGTCTGTCTCGCGGCAGGCGTTGTTTCAGTTCATTGGCTGACAGTTGGTGAGCAGGGCAGGAGGACATGCGGTTGGCTTGGTCGTGTTGATGGGGGTTATTGTAATACCATCGTGGAAGGTGTTTACTGTCAACTCTCAGGAGCGTGGCTCCCACTTAAAGGGGAAGTCCATCCACCAGCATACACAGTGTGGCTCCCACTTAAAGGGGAAGTCCATCCACCAAGATACACAGTGTGCCGTTCCAATGATCTGTAACAGTTCAGTCAATATGAACACACTAGACAAGTGTCTCCATAATCAGAATTTAAAGGAGCTGTAAGTGGTAATTTCTTTGTTTGTTAAAATAAGTGGTCTACATGTCAAAATATACACTCTGACAGCATCACTGATACAATGTCTGGTCAGTAACATGGGTCTCTCAGTCCCTCCACTCTGCAGTAAACAGCCATCACTGATATAGAGGGTCTGGTCAGTAACATTGGTCTCCCAGTCCCTCCACTCTGCAGTAAACAGCCATCACTGATATAGAGTGTCTGGTCAGTAACATGGGTCTCCCAGTCCCTCCACTCTGCAGTAAACAGCCATTACTGATATAGAGTGTCTGGTCAGTAACATGGGTCTCCCAGTCCCTCCACTCTGCAGTAAACAGTCATCACTGATATAGAGTGTCTGGTCAGTAACATGGGTCTCCCAGTCCCTCCACTCTGCAGTAAACAGCCATCACTGATATAGAGTGTCTGGTCAGTAACATGGGTCTCCCAGTCCCTCCACTCTGCAGTAAACAGCCATCACTGATACAGAGTGTCTGGTCAGTAACATGGGTCTCCCAGTCCCTCCGCTCTGCAGTAAACAGTCATCACTGATATAGAGTGTCTGGTCAGTAACATGGGTCTCCCAGTCCCTCCACTCTGCAGTAAACAGCCATCACTGATATAGAGTGTCTGGTCAGTAACATGGGTCTCCCAGTCCCTCCACTCTGCAGTAAACAGCCATCACTGATATAGAGTGTCTGGTCAGTAACATGGGTCTCCCAGTCCCTCCACTCTGCAGTAAACAGCCATCACTGATATAGAGTGTCTGGTCAGTAACATGGGTCTCTCAGTCCCTCCACTCTGCAGTAAACAGCCATCACTGATATAGAGTGTCTGGTCAGTAACATGGGTCTTCCAGTCCCTCCACTCTGCAGTAAACAGCCATCACTGATATAGAGTGTCTGGTCAGTAACATGGGTCTCCCAGTCCCTCCACTCTGCAGTAAACAGCCATCACTGATATAGAGTGTCTGGTCAGTAACATGGGTCTTCCAGTCCCTCCACTCTGCAGTAAACAGCCATCACTGATATAGAGTGTCTGGTCAGTAACATGGGTCTTCCAGTCCCTCCACTCTGCAGTAAACAGACATCACTGATAGTGTCTGGTCAGTAACATGGGTCTCCCAGTCCCTCC
The DNA here is from genome assembly GCF_963971535.1 of Notolepis coatsorum. Lineage (NCBI taxonomy): Eukaryota > Metazoa > Chordata > Actinopteri > Aulopiformes > Paralepididae > Notolepis > Notolepis coatsorum. The sequence goes on along the minus strand of NC_140181.1, from coordinate 4,939,554 downwards.
ACTCTGCAGTAAACAGCCATCACTGATATAGAGTGTCTGGTCAGTAACATGGGTCTCCCAGTCCCTCCTGCTCTGCAGTAAACAGCCATCACTGATATAGAGTGTCTGATCAGTAACATGGGTCTCCCAGTCCCTCCACTCTGCAGTAAACAGCCATCACTGATATAGAGTGTCTGATCAGTAACATGGGTCTCCCAGTCCCTCCACTCTGCAGTAAACAGCCATCACTGATATAGAGTGTCTGGTCAGTAACATGGGTCTCCCAGTCCCTCTGCTCTGCAGTAAACAGCCATCACTGATATAGAGTGTCTGGTCAGTAACATGGGTCTCCCAGTCCCTCCGCTCTGCAGTAAACAGCCATCACTGATATAGAGTGTCTGGTCAGTAACATGGGTCTCTCAGTCCCTCCACTCTGCAGTAAACAGCCATCACTGATATAGAGTGTCTGGTCAGTAACATGGGTCTCCCAGTCCCTCTGCTCTGCAGTAAACAGCCATCACTGATATAGAGTGTCTGGTCAGTAACATGGGTCTCCCAGTCCCCCCTCTCTGCAGTAAACAGCCATCACTGATATAGAGTGTCTGGTCAGTAACATGGGTCTCCCAGTCCCCTCTGCTCTGCAGTAAACAGCCATCACTGATACAGAGTGTCTGGTCAGTAACATGGGTTTCTCAGTCCCTCCACTCTGCAGTAAACAGCCATCACTGATATAGAGTGTCTGGTCAGTAACATGGGTTTCTCAGTCCCTCCACTCTGCAGTAAACAGCCATCACTGATATGGTGTCTGGTCAGTAACATGGGTCTCTCAGTCCCTCCACTCTGCAGTAAACAGTCATCACTGATATGGTGTCTGGTCAGTAACATGGGTCTCTCAGTCCCTCCACTCTGCAGTAAACAGTCATCACTGATATAGAGTGTCTGGTCAGTAACATGGGTCTCCCAGTCCCTCTGCTCTGCAGTAAACAGTCATCACTGATATAGAGTGTCTGGTCAGTAACATGGGTCTCCCAGTCCCCCCTCTCTGCAGTAAACAGCCATCACTGATATAGAGTGTCTGGTCAGTAACATGGGTCTCACAGTCTATCCGCTCCAGTAAACAGCCATCACTGATATAGAGTGTCTGGTCAGTAACATGGGTCTCCCAGTCCCTCCTCTCTGCAGTAAACACAAAATACATTTCCTGGTTCCCCTTCCCACGTAATCCAATAAGGATTGATTGATTGATTGAAAACTGTATTAACAGATTGCAGAATGGGTACAATACAGTACAGCTCAATACACACAATTGATATGGGATGCAGACCAGAGAAAGACTTTTGTCTTGTTTACATCAGGGTCCCCCATTTTCAATTCATCAGGACATATATGACATACATGACATACAGATAGACAGTACTGCTACATCTATACATTTATGACAGTGTGGAGAGAAAAATGGTCTGACAAAAATTTGAAATGAGTTTTAAGCAAATATGTGCTTGTGTAGCCGGTATGATCTTACTCTGCATTGTGTTTTTCGATTCGACCCCTGTTAAGGGATCGCCCTGAGTGGGAGTTGAACCCCGGTCTCCCGCGTCGCGGGCGGCATCACAGACCACTAGACCAAGAGGTGAATTCACTTCTTGCTACTTGGTCTGGATGCCTCTGGGGAGTGAGTTTACTTGCAGTACCGCTTAACGTCCACAGCCACTTCACTTACTGTCCCTCGTGACTGTGGACAGACTGCGGTACCTCCGTTACACTTGAAACAAGTAAAATAATCTACGAGTGCAGTAAGCAAATCTGGCTTGGCAAGATTTCTTGAAATAAGTACAAATATCTAGGGTTAGATATCTGACTCTGATTAGATCAATTGGACCAGGATACAGGAAGATGTATTTCCCGTTTACTGCAGAGCGGAGGGACTGAGAGACCCACGGGCGACATCACCCACCCCTCACATCGCTTCTTCACTCTGCTGCCCTCCGGGAGGAGAATGAGGAGCATCTGAGCTGCAGGACCAGCAGACTGAGAGACCAGGACCAGCAGGCTGAGAGACCAGGACCAGCAGGCTGAGAGACCAGGACCAGCAGACTGAGAGACCAGGACCAGCAGACTGAGAGACCAGGACCAGCAGACTGAGAGACCAGGACCAGCAGACTGAGAGACCAGGACCAGCAGACTGAGAGACCAGGACCAGCAGACTGAGAGACCAGGACCAGCAGACTGAGAGACCAGGACCAGCAGACTGAGAGACCAGGACCAGCAGACTGAGAGACCAGGACCAGCAGACTGAGAGACCAGGACCAGCAGACTGAGAGACCAGGACCAGCAGACTGAGAGACCAGGACCAGCAGACTGAGAGACCTGGACCAGCAGACTGAGACCAGGACCAGCAGACTGAGAGACCAGGACCAGCAGACTGAGAGACCAGGACCAGCAGACTGAGAGACCAGGACCAGCAGACTGAGAGACCAGGACCAGCAGGCTGAGAGACCAGGACCAGCAGACTGAGAGACCAGGACCAGCAGACTGAGAGACCAGGACCAGCAGACTGAGAGACCAGGACCAGCAGACTGAGAGACCAGGACCAGCAGACTGAGAGACCAGGACCAGCAGACTGAGAGACCAGGACCAGCAGACTGAGAGACCAGGACCAGCAGACTGAGAGACCTGGACCAGCAGGCTGAGAGACCAGGACCAGCAGGCTGAGAGACCAGGACCAGCAGACTGAGAGACCAGGACCAGCAGACTGAGAGACCAGGACCAGCAGACTGAGAGACCAGGACCAGCAGACTGAGAGACCAGGACCAGCAGACTGAGAGACCAGGACCAGCAGACTGAGAGACCAGGACCAGCAGACTGAGAGACCAGGACCAGCAGACTGAGAGACCAGGACCAGCAGACTGAGAGACCAGGACCAGCAGACTGAGACCAGGACCAGCAGACTGAGAGACCAGGACCAGCAGACTGAGAGACCAGGACCAGCAGACTGAGAGACCAGGACCAGCAGACTGAGAGACCAGGACCAGCAGACTGAGAGACCTGGACCAGCAGACTGAGAGACCAGGACCAGCAGACTGAGAGACCAGGACCAGCAGACTGAGAGACCAGGACCAGCAGACTGAAAGACAGGCCCCTCACTGCCTGGTATGGAAACAGCACGGCACAGGACAAGAAGGCCCTACAGAGAGTGGTGCGCTCAGTACCACGGGTATTGCACTACCACCCCTGCAGGTCTTATATAACAAGAGGTGCAAATCCAGAGCCTGCAGAATAATGAAGGACCCTCACCACCCCAACAACAGCCTGTTCAAGCTGCTGCGGTCAGACAAACGCCTGTGCACACCAGCAACTAGGACAGAGAGACTTCGGCTCAGCTTCTTCCCCCAGGCCATCAGAGCCTTGAACACTGAACTCTCCACACACAAGCACACATGAGCACACACACAACACACACACTGTACACGCTCACACGCTAACAGTCACTTTAGCATGAACACACACACACACACACACACACACACACACACACACACACACACACACACACACACACACACACACACACACACACACACACACACACACACACACACACACACACACACGCTCACACTCAATGGTCACTCTAAAAAAAAAACTGGAGTGGTTCTTGTATAGTAAACAGATGGATACAGCAAGCTAGCATACGGACACATAGTATAACTGTAGATTGTATAGTATAGTATTGTATAGTAGTGTACATAAGACCCAGTGCCTCATCCGTAGCTAACAGTGTATTGCACTATCGCAGGACCCTAGCATGTCTTTACCATGCTTTTTGTAAACTTTATGTACATTATACCTGTTATGTCTTATTCTTATTACTTGTATTATTGCACAAATGTCTTATTCTTATTACTTGTATTATTGCACAATCGCTGCGGGCATGACCCCCCGCATTTCACTGTATGCTTGTTTGCCGTGACAAATAAAACTCTTGACTTGACTTGACTCTATATATATACACCGTGGGAATGGGAGAACGCAATTAAAATGTTCTGTGTCCTGCACAAATGGAAAACTGACAATAAAGTTAATGTAACTCACTCACTCACCCACTCACTCACCCACTCACTCACTCACTCACTCACTCACTCACTCACTCACTCACTCACTCACTCACTCACTCACTCACTCACTCACTCACTCACTCACTCACTCACTCACTCACTCACTCACTCACTCACTCACTCACTCACTCACTCACTCACTCACTCACTCACTCACTCACTCACTCACTCACTCACTCACTCACTCACTCACTCACTCACTATTTCAGTCACATGCTGTCATGGATATATCACAAAACCAGATGAGTATCTTTTAGCTGAACATGTTACAGTATCGGTGATTACTAACAATGTTAGCAATATTAAGCAATACAAAGTTAAGCAATGTTTGACTTTCATAACACGTTCATTGCCTCTTTGTACCAGATATGCTGCTAGAAACTCTTGAGAGGCTGCACACAGATCATCTGAAGAGGTTTCAGTCTTCTCTGACCACTGACCTGCTGCCTGGCTGTCCTAACATCCCTGGGAGCCAGCTGGAGAACACTGACACGAAGACTGTGAGAGCAACAGACTCATCATCTCCTATCACCAACAAGAAGACAACAGATACCCCCACCCTCCATTGTGTTCAAAGACCCCACACCACTCACTTTTCCAGTCCAACCACCCCAAAACACACCCCCCCCCCCCCCCCCCCCCCCCCCCTTTCACCACCCCAATACCCCCCACGGAGCAGAACAAACCACACCACTCACCTTTCCAGTACAACCACACCAAAACACACCACCCCAATACCCCCCACGGAGCAGAACAAACCACACCACTCACCTTTCCAGTACAACCAGCCTCAGCTCAGAACTCGCCAGAATCTGCACCTGGCTCCAGTGGCGGCCGGTGTGAACTACATTTGGGTGGGCGCGGGGGGGGGGGGGGGGGGGGTGAAGCGGACAGCTGACCAAGTGGACAGCTGACTTGCAAACCACAGTCACGAAAGGGGCTATAGTACACGTATGATCAATGCAATAATGAACACATATATATATATCTTGTCATTTTAAACAAGTTACCATTCATTCATCCATTATGCATCACCCGCTGCGAAATTAACAACAACACACGCTGTGTTGAGAGAGCGAGAGAGAGAGAGAGAGAGAGAGAGAGAGAGAGAGAGAGAGAGAGAGAGACCGCATTAACTCACTGACTGTTTAGTTGAAACGTGGTCCAGGAGCAGGAGGGCTTGATAAAGTGTATATGTCCACTGTCCCAGACTGTTGATGTATATCCACTGTCCAGACCGCATCCAGCTAGCTTATTACCTTATCCAAATAGCTTATTAGCACAACACAAGTACTGATGAGCTGTGTCTTACAGACTGTCTTTGCCCATTTCCGCGTCGAACAGCCTGCAAACTACCTGGCGTTCTATCGCCCTGCTCTAAGACAAACTCTAACCGTAACCAACTTTGAAAGAGTGCCTAAGCTTAACCGTCGAAATAACTTGCCGTCACGCTCAGTCTAAGACAAACTCTAACCTTAACCTACTTCGAAGAGTGGCTACGCTTAACCAGTGTAGAAACTGGCGTCGGCCAATCAGAGAGCGTCTCCGAGAAATGCGGCTACGGAAAGTATAGACGCTGCTTGCTTAGATGATATAGGCCGCTTGAAAACGCGCCCGGCTTTCATCATAATACATCATATTTCAACGCACAGCGCGTTACGCACTGATTGGCTGCGACGGATACAGCGATGAAACCAGTGCATGCCCACTGTAAGCGCTATTGCGTCTAGCCCAAGAGAAATGCGGCTACGGAAAGTATAGACGCGGTATTATTCTCTATCAGCAGTCACTTCCTGTTAATGAAAACAATTATTTATATTTGATATATTAACGTTATATTGTGCATTGGAAACACAAACATACTTAAAATGAGTAAATATTATTCATTTATTTTATTTCTAGGGCCCAAAAATTTTTACAGTGTAAACTGAGTGGAAAAGCTCAGGAGGTGATTTCTTCTCTGTCCATTGATGATTCATTGCAATATGACATTGTGAAGTCTGTTGTTCTCCGTGCATATGAGTTGGTGCCAGAGGCCTATAGGCAACGATTCAGGAATCACAAGAAGTCCTCAAGTCAGACATTTGTTGAGTTCGGCAGAGAGAAGGGAACTCTATTTGACAAGTGGTGTAGTGCTAACAAGTCTACGGACTACAACTCTCTTAGAGAACTGATGCTGTTGGAGGAATTTAAGAATTGTGTGTCTGAACGCATTGTGGTCTACTTAAATGAGCAGAAGGTAACTTCTTTGTCACAGGCTGCAGTGTTTGCGGATGAGTTCACGCTTATTCACAAAACTGTCTTTACACCATCCCGTAGTGATAGGTTTGCAGGGTCACTTCCTGAAGGCCCTGTGTCGCAATCAATCCACATGACACTGCCACCTGCCCACTCAAAAACCGACCGTGAATGTTATTACTGCCATAAGACTGGGCATCTCATCGCTGACTGCCACCTTCTTAAACGTAAACAACAGCAAGGTCAGAGTTCATGCCAGACAAAAGGGGTAGGCTTTGTTAAGATAATTAGGCCGTCTGCCTCAGGTCAGCCCACCGAACCGGATCCTAGTTTTAAGCCATTCATTTTTGATGGGTTAATTTCGCTCACTGGAAATCCGAGTGATCAGAAGTCTGTTCATATCCTAAGGGATACTGGTGCTAAGCAGTCCTTCCTGCTTGCTAACGTTCTGCCCTTTTCTGACCAAACGTCCTGTGGCTCTAGTGTTATAGTGCAGGGAATTGAAATGGGTTTCATTCCTGTGCCATTGCATAAGGTCCACGTCCAGTCAGCTTTGGCTTCTGGGTTCTTTGATATTGCTGTGCGTCATGCATTGCCAATCGAAGGTGTTGCCTTCATTATGGGTAATGACATAGCTGGAGGAAAAGTGATGCCAGTGCTAGAAGTATTGGATCAGCCAGAACAGTGTCCTGTGTTAGACCTTGGTCAGTTATTCCCTGAGGCCTTCCCTGCCTGCGTGGACATCCACGCTCCGTTACGAAAAGGGGAATAAATGGGTGATGTGGTTAATCTGGCTGACTCTGTGCTAACATCCTTGTTTGTTAGTGATGATATTCTAACTGCTAGCCCTGATGTCTCCAGGTGCCCACCACTGGAAGAGACCAAAGGTCACCCAAACTCTACAGACCAGACCAAGAGTGGCTATATTCCTCAGTTACCTGTGACTCATGAAAAGGTTGTAGGCCTTTTGATAAGTACCCCTGACCGCAAGCGCAAGACTCGTGTTTGCCATGTTAACATGTTGAAGTTGTATCACCTTAGCGGGAACCCTCAGCCAGAGGAGGTAGAGGGAAAAGCAACCACCTCAGTTGCTTCAGTTCAGGTGATTGCTTCTGGTGTTACTGATGATGTTCATGACAAACCACTAAACAATAGTGTGTTTGCTCCAGTGTCTACTGTTTGGGTTACCTTTCTTTTTCTGTTGCTGTCGACTCGTTATCTGTTGCCGCTGACTAGTTTTCTGTTGCCGCTGACTAGTTCTCTGTTGCCGCTGACTAGTTCTCTGTTGCTGTCGACTCGTTCTCTGTTTCTGTCGACTCGTTTTCTGTTGCCGTCAACTCGTTCTCTGTTGCCGTCAACTCGTTCTCTGTTGCTGTCGACTTGTTCCGTTTGCCGTCGACTCGTTCCCTGTTTCTGTCGACTCGTTCTGTTTCTGTCGACTAATTTTTTCGTTAGCAGTCGACTGGTTCCCGGTTGCTGTCGAATCGTCATAATCGACCCGAGTGGTTGTTGTACCAACCGCACTCTTTTTATTTTTTGGGTAATGGGTTTGTTTTTGTGTACGGGGGTGTTACGTTCCAGCATGTGGCTGTTGTTTGTACTTTTGTGCCCCCCCCTTTCTCTCTCTCTCTCTCTTTCTCTCTCTCTCCTTCTCTCGCTCTCTCTCTCTCTCTCTTTCTCTCTCTCTTTCTCTCTCTCTCTCTCTCTCCCACTCCCTCCACCTGCTATACTCTGATCCAGGTTCCTGTCCTTCATCAGGACACTAATTGGAAACCAGCCAGTCATCCCAGCCATCAAGCAAATCGACAAATATTTTCTTCTTCTTCTTCTTCTTCTTCTTCTTCTTCTTCTTCTTCTTCTTCTTCTTCTTCTTCTTCTTCTTCTTCTTCTTCTTCTTCTTCTTCTTCTTCGTCTTCTTCTTCTTCTTCTTCTTCTTCTTCTTCTTCTTCTTCTTCTTCTTCTTCTTCTTCTTCTTCTTCTTCTTCTTCTTCTCTTAACTAGGGAGGGCGGCGATCTAGCGCCCACTATCGGCCGGCCGCCACTGCCTGGCTCGCTGATAACAAATCATTACACCTGGGTAAAACAGAGTCCATTCTCTTCGGATCAAATAACAAACTAAGCAAAACCAACGGCTTCTCAGTTACAGTGGGGGACAATATTGTCACAAGGAAAGAGGCAAATCTTTCCTGTGACAAAATGGCATCCAATGTAATCAAAAAAGTCAACCAACGAACAAGATTCTTGTACCGGATCTCCTCTCTGGTAAACAAGAATACCCTAAAGACTCTGGCAGGAGCACTCATTCAAGGGTACTACGACTATGCTTGCACCTCATGGTACAAAAGCACCTCAAAGGCCCTAAAAACAAAACATCACAAAACAAACTGGTCAGACTGCTTGACCTTACTCCTAGAACCCACCAACCCCTGCCCATTTTGACAACCTAGGATGGCTTAGAGTAGCGACAGAGTACAGCAACTTGCAATGGGCCTGGTCTACAAGATACACTACACCACTAAGGTACCCATGTACATGTCGAAATACTTCCCAAAGGTCAGTGAATACCACGACCACAACACCAGAGGGAGTTCCACAAATCATGTTAAACCCAGATTCGGCACAAACAAGGGACAAAACACATTTCACAATTATGCCACTTCAATGTGGAACGCCCTACCCACAGCCGTAAAAAAAATGTGAATCCCTACCCACCTTCAAAACCACTCTCAAAGAGCACCTACGGGAGGCTGCAATTCGAAACTGGCTCCGGTAAATGTCCAAACCCCACCCTACCACCCACCCACCCCCTCCTAATGTACAGTTTCCTCCCCCTCGTATATATTATCTGCTAGGATCTATGTTTAACAGTACTGTATATTTGCATATCTTGTATGTCACAAATGTACTGTATATCTATCTGTATGTCATGTATGTCAGAAATATCATGATATATATCTGTATGTTGTGTATGTCATTAATGTCATTATGAATTGATCTGATGAAACAAGATGAAAGTCTTTCTCTGGTCTGCATCAAGTCAAGTCAAGTCAAGAGTTTTATTTGTCACGGCATACAAGTGTATTGAGCCGTACTGTATTGTACCCATTCCGCAATCTGTTAATAAAGTTTTCAATCAATCAATCAAAACCACCCCAAAACACGTCCCCCCCCCCCCTCATGGACCTGAAACCCCCCACAGAGCAGACCAACCACGCCACTCACTCTTCCAGTCCAACTACCCCAAAACAGTGGACACGCCTCTCACTTCTCCTGTATATAATGTAAACAATATGGTGGATGTGGAGCTCAGTCTGGATACAGTACACCCTGTAACTCTGAGTCATCCGCTGTAACTCTTTGATTTACCTGAACCTATTTTTATCAAGCCTATACCTGACTGTCCACATTGATGGATCCGGGAACATTCTCCCACAAGACCACCGTGGATCAGATGGTGAAGACATACGGCTCTGAGGGAGCTGTGAGGACCACAGTGGAGAGTCTGAAGAGGATGGGATTGTGTGATAATGCTGAGATTTTAAAGTGTAAAGGTAATGCATCGTATCTGTTCATTAAATGCACGTTTATAAAAAAGCGTCATAATTTGCAGATGATCAATGATAGCAATTATTTAATGTCATAGACAAAAGAGAATATTTAGATGAGCCTTAATTATTTTAACTTAAACACATTGGTGAAAAGATTTAAAAAAAAATATTGCATGAATAAAATTATAAAAAAAATTATTAAGAAGAAATTGACAGGTAACATTAAAAGTATTGATTCCTCAGATCTGCTGCTGGAAACTCTTGAGGGGCTGGACACAGATGATCTGAAGGAGTTTCAGTCTTATCTGACCACTGACCTGCTGCCTGGCTGTCCTACCATCCCTGAGAGCCAGCTGGAGAACACTGACATGAAGACCACAGTGGATCAGATGGTGGAGACATACGGCTCTGAGGGAGCTGTGAAGATCACACTGGAGAGTCTGAAGAGGATGGGGTACTCTCCTCTTGAGTATGTGGAGAGGTTAAGGATTAAAGGTAAGAAAAGAACATCTGCATTTCAAATACAAATGACAGTAAGCTTGTTGAATGTATTGTGAGAACTACCTCTGATAAAGAGAAGCTATGTAATGTGTCTCTGTTGAACAATACTGAGACACACAGCCGTGAAATAATGTGAATCCCTACCCTCCTTCAAAACCACTCTCAAAGAGCACCTACGGGTGGCTGCAATTAGAAACTGGCCCCAGTAAAATCCACCTACCCCCACCCACCCAACCAACCCCCTCCAGTTTCATCCCCTTCGGATATATAATTTTTCTTATGATCTTGTTTTTCTTCTTACACAGTACTGTATATTTGTATGTCTTGTATGTCATAAATGTCCTGATTAATTGAAAATGGAGGACCCTGATGTTGAAGCTTAAGATGTTGGCTTGAAATGTGTATCCCTCTCATTTTCCAACGTATTGTAACAAAGAGTTAATCACCTATCAAAAACACTCTGACACATTGTGACAACCGACCCCATCATGGGGATGGTTGTCACACACTATGGGGTTGGTTGTCACCATGTGTTTTAATGGGAACAATCTTAAAAAGAAGACAAGAAGGCAGAACTAAATTTGAAAGTTTAATTGCATTGACAATTTCACAAATACATAACTTAATGCATCTTAACATGAACATAAACAGGAAACACATCTTTAGGCCATCCTATATAACAAAATAAGAACACAATAAATCGGCCTAACAATAATAGCCTACACAACATGTGACAACCAACCCCAAAGAAATGTGACGACCAACCCCAACTGGAATGTCTTGATAGCATCAAGGCTAACAGCCATCTAACAACTAGTTAGCTAGCTAACAACAATCTAAACTATAGCTATCCCTTCACACCTTTAAGGGTAATAATTGTTTCATTATAAACCAATTGTGTAAAAGCCTAGAAGAAAAATACTGAGGAGCGGAATATTTACAAATGGACATGAAAAACACAAAAGGTCCTCTCACCTCAAATTCAGCTGTTTCACTCCAAAGATGACAATGTAGGTGAACTCTGACCCCAATTCTGGACATTTAAATACCAAAGTATGGGAGACAGGACCCTCTGTGAAATATAATGAATGTGACAACCTACCCGTGTGACAACGTCCCCCGTTCTCCCCTATCTTATAGCTGAACATGTTACAATATCAGTGATTACTGACAATGGGTGAAATACCAGTTAAGCAATGTTTGACTTTCATAACATGTTCATTGCCTCTTTGTACCAGCTCTTCTACTAGAAACTCTTGAGTGGCTGGACACAGATCATCTGAAGAGGTTTCAGTCTTCTCTGACCCCTGACCTGCTGCCTGGCTGTCCTACCATCCCTGAGAGCCAGCTGGAGAACACTGACATGAAAACCACAGTGGATCAGATGGTGGAGACATACGGCTCTGAGGGAGCTGTGAAGATCACAGTGGAGAGTCTGAAGAGGATGTATTGGTATCATCCTAATAAGAAGTTACTACAGTATGTGGAGAGGTTAAGGATTAAAGGTAAGAAAAGAACATCTGCATTTCAAATACAAATGACTGTACGCTTGTTGAATGTATTGTGAGAACTACCTCTGAGAAGCTATGTAATGTGTTGAACAATACATCTCCAAACGTGGTGACCTCGTGGAAACCAAGGACCTCAACATCAACCCCATCAACATTATATATTTACCACATATATATACTAGGGCTGTCAGTTTATCGCGTTAATTAGATTAATTAATTACACAGCAAATTATCGCGTTATGAAAATTAACTAAACATTTATTAAAAAATTTTATAAAAAATTTACAAATTTGTAATGTTTATTTTGTATTTTTTTTAATCTCATTCATTCCATAAGAACTTAGAATAAACATTTACAGACTTTAAATATTTTTTTCCCATTTGCATGTTCTTGGTATCTGATTCTAGGGACATCTATGGATCTCAGGGAATGTATTCCCAGTGTCAGAAATACTGTGTATGTTATAGGGATGGGAATCGAAAACCGGTTCCCGTTGGGAGCCGGTTCCTAATTGTCCAATTCCTGGAATCGCATGCCTCCGTGACTATCGATTCCTCTTATCGCTGCCATGTTTTCCAGACCGCTGCGCATTTAAAAACAATAACGTTAGCGTTAGCATGCAGCCATAGAGCAGACTATTTGATTCCTTAAGGCATAGGTGTCAAACTCACGGCCCGCGGGCCAAATCCGGCCCGCCACGTCATTTGATGTGGCCCCCCATGAGCTCAGGATTTTTTTTTTTTTTTTTTTACATTAATATTGGGTTAAAAAATAGCAGTGTTAAAATAATTGTGGGTTAATGCGTTAATAAAGCTTTAACTTTGACAGCCTTAGTTATTACACATTCTTACACATACATGTATGTTGAACATCTGAGGTAACAAAGGAAAAAAGCCAAAAGCACTTACTCCTCAGACATTCTTTGACAATTTTACAGCCCAAAATACAAAAAAGATCCAGGCGGAATAGGTAACAAAGGGTTGAAGAAATATTGTCTGTACTGTCAGATGCAAACTGGCTGTGTGACATAACCGAGCATCTCGCTCAATTGAATAAGAAGCTGTAGGGACGCAAACAAGTCCCACCCAAAACTTGACCAATATAGTTGTGAACTGAGACAACCCTTATTTTGTTATTTTTGAGTACAGTTACAGTTGTGTGTTCATGCAGACACATAATAGCAATTTCATTACGAATTGAAAATGGGGGACCCTGATGTAAACAAGTCGAAAGTCTTTCTCTGGTCTGCATCCCCTTAACAATTGTGTGTATTGAGCTGTACTGTACTGTACCCATTCTGCAATCTGTTAATTAAAGTTAATTAAACTTTCTCCCATTAGTTGGATGTATGGCCTCTGCAAGGTTGTGTGCAGCCATTTGTTTTTGTAACATCTGCTACATCTGTCCCACGTGTTCTTTGCAGCTCACAGTTGTTAGTTCTGCCCCTCTTGACTGTGACAAAAAGGTTTTGAACAAACTTAATGTCATAGCTTGTATTTGATGATATTCTTCTTTGTTATTTACTTGAATGGTTTGATCATTGATTGGTGGAGTAATATGGGGTTCTGATAAACTAAAATTATTTGTTAAAATAACATAAGCTAACATATATTTTTACATTTATGCAAATGAATATGCAATATGTATAACTTGTATAAGTAATAAATACAGAAACACCATGTTTAACAATATGTAAATGTGTAGCTACATTTATTTTACATTACATTAACATTTATACGGTCTTTGGCCCTTTGAGGGCAACCATAATGCTGATGTGGCCCTCTGTGAAAATGAGTTTGACACCCCTGCCTTAAGGGCTCGAAATTGCCTGGGTTTTGGTCATAATTATGGTCATGGCTTACCATACTAAGGAAAGAGAAGCCAAAGCTTATAAAGACCCGCAGTACAAGGGCTCGTGCGGGATTTGAACCCGGGACCTCTCGCACCCAAAGCGAGAATCATACCTGTTGTGAAGGATCAGATTAAACCGAATATATATATTTATTTATGGATATATATTTAATAGTATTTGTATATCGTTTGATATCCCCTGTATATTCCTTGTACAATATGCACTGAATATCCCTTTAGTCTACTAAACAGCCCATAATAGTTTCATTCTACCATTGGACGAGAACCTGGCGCCAGCAGCCATACCCCTAGGTTCAAGTTCAATCGTGCCGCCCAACATGTCGTGGCAAGCCCGGTTCCGCGTAGGAATACGTCTGGCGAAATACGAATGGTACTATTTGTTCACATCGCATATATATATGGCGCAAGTAAAGTAGAACTTTCTTTTAGTCCATTAGTTCTTTACCCTCCAACCGAGTAACAGACGCGAAGCCTCACCCACGACGCACGTGTGGTGCAGTAAGGCCTACTTGGCCTCAGAATAGGCATTGAGATATCGTGTGGATTAATAGTTGAATTGTCATAGTTTGGCACTATACCGTCGAGTTGGACGTATTTCTATTAAGCTAATAATAGTCTATTATGTATGGTGCATCGTTCGGTTAGAGTTATAAAGTTATCAGTACCCCCATCGTTCCTGACGTTATCTGGAGTCTTAACCAGGCTGGGCAGACCACTAGTGGTGCTTGCATCCGAGGAGCTCCGGGCCAGGGCGACTGGACCTGTACATTGGATTACTCTACCCGGACGACGGCGAGCCTTCCACGGCTTGGATTATGCTTTGGGTGCTTTGATTATTCCATGGATAACGGCCAACACTGCTGAGTGTTGGAACTACCCCCCGGAGAGGAGTCCAGGTGAGACGGCGCTCTACACTAGTGAGGTCGCCTCACGTCTCTCCGTTGTGGACCGGCAGCTACCGTCCACCAGAGGGTCCAGCTGTATTCATCTGCGGACCGAGGTTCTGTGGGCACCGTGTTCAAGACTTTGAATTCTCCCAAGAAATCGTCGGCCAGATGGGATACCGCCAGCGGCTCTTCTAACCCCCCCCCTCCTACTGTCTTACAACCAGCGGGACCCCCCCCCCTTAGTGTATCCAGCTATAATCATTTAAGTACCATCGCTATAGTTCCCTAAAGAACCGGGTTGTATACTTACTCCCTGCGTAACCAGAGATTGGACATTCAATGTTGATTTACCTACGAATACTCATTTGCCATACAAGTGCATTTCAAATCATAAATGTAAACAAGTGAACGTTGTATATACCCTTTGCTATATTAAATATTCGATTTGTACATTTGTGTGGACTTCGTTTCATCAGGTGGGAAAGTGTTCATCATATCTATATCATGTACTGGATGGCCAGAAGTTAAAGTACAAGAGGTAGTGGTTTAATAATACCATACTTATCAATACAGTCAGGGAATTGTACCCCTCAGTTACAATTGGTCCTTCGAGCCGGAGGGTAACTAGTGTAATATTAATATAGTGTTATTAATATTAAAATGGCCTATGATGAACACTCCACGAAACGGTCCTCCTAACGTAGAACGCCCGCGGCGCAGACGACAGACACCTCAGTACTTAGAGGATTACGCTGTCAGTCAACTACCTAGCCTTCGACAAACGGTAAACGCGGTAAAAGTAGAAAGTAAAATTATGTCTGACCTTAACGACCAGGTTTCCCCGACCACAGAGGCCCTAGTAGGTTCTAATGTAACTGACCAAGCTCACGGTGGGGACCAGGAGGGAGCTGACATGCCTTTACCCCCCGCCACTACCGAAGAAGTAGTCCCCGACCAGCCCCGGGAGGAAGACAACCCTACAGAGAGAGAACTCTGCACGGAAGAAGAGGAGGAGAGCGCCGAGGAAATAGAGCTCCAGGACTCCCCAACGAGTACACCCAGGAGCGGCTCACCCAGGAGCGGCTCACCTCCACAACCGCCTTCCCCCAGCGAAGCGGAGAGGATGCTACAACAGGCGTTCCTCGTCAGCCTGACAGCCTCTACCGAACGCGATCGACTTCAGGGTGAACGCGATCAACTCCAAGCGCAACAACGGAGCGAAGAAGAGCGCATACGCCTGGAGATGAGACGCCTTCAGACGGAAGAGAATATGGCAGGAGACCGAGCAGACACCCAGCGTGCCGCTGCCGGTGCCCAAAGAGACGCAGAGCGCGAACTCGCTCTCATCCAGCGCGAAGCCGAGCGCGACAGACTACAAGCCGAGCGCGACAAGTTACAAGCGCAGCTCATGGAGCAGCTGATCCTCAAGGCAACACCCTCTCCCTCCGCCAGGGGTTCAAGGAACTCGTCGAGACAACAGTCAAGGGCAGCGTCTCCTAACCGAGCAAGCGACCCTGAACTTGACCAACAGACCAAGCCTATACCCCCCGCAGACCCCCTTCCCAGACCGGTCCAAGCGAGACCCAGCTACAAGGAAGGAGCGGCATACACTGCGGAGAAGCTAAATAAACGATTACAGGATCTGGAAGACCTGATAGAGGAAGAAGAGGGAGAGGAGGAGAACCAAGCCCGACGACAGCACAGTACTCCACCAGACCAGGAGGTCCAGTACAGCCCAGGCTATACCCCCGCGGCGCTGCGCTACAGACCCCCGACTCTATTCACGGGTGAGCACGACGCACGACCAGCCCCGAGGAATAGCACCTGGACCAGCGGGCCATGGTACCCTGTCGGTACCAGCCCACAGAGAGGCGCAAGAGGAGACTCGCCTAGGAGGTCTCTCCCCCAACGCTCGCCGATGTATCAGCCATCCACGGCGTCATACATTGCCACGCCGTTGTTTCCAGACTTCACCTATGAGAATCGAGCACAGTACACGGAGCTCCGGATGTGCTTAGAGACAATGATGGTGGATGTCGCTGATGAACGCCACAAGTATGCAATATTACTGAAGCACCTGAAAGTACCGCAAGCGCACAATATAGCGCTAGCCTATGCCACCTCTACGACCCCATACACAGCGGCCCTAGCAGCGCTGGACCAGAGATATGGACGTATATGGGATTACGTAATCCAAGAGATAAGGCATATTGATCGCCTACCCCCAGCAACAGACATTCGCTCATTAGACGACCTGTCAATCAAAGTGCAGTCCCTGGTAGGGATGCTGGGAGCGCAACGGGAAAAGGGCATGCATGAGCTATACGCCAACTCTAACGTCGAGAGGATTTTGGAGAAGCTGCCACCCGCAAGACAAGAGCGTTTTAGGCGGCAGAGAGACTACCGGGATCCTAACGGCCCCGAACCATCCCTCCTTGATCTAGCCGACTTCCTGGCGAGAGAAGTCAGCAGCTTACGACTGGATACGTTCGGGCGGAGCACGCCAAGCTCCAGAGAGGGACCCAGGAGAATAAATTATGGAAGAAGATCGGTGACTGTCATGCACCAATCAGAGTCAGTACCGAGCAGTAAGAGCCACAGTACCCCCTCGAGAAAAGAGAAGTGGAAGATGGTGTGCCCCTACTGTGAGAAAGAACACTGGCTGTCACAATGTGACCTGTTCACAAAGATGAATGCAGAAGAAGTGAGTCAATGGATAAAGTCCAACAGGCGCTGTTACCGATGTGCGCGCAGTCACATGGCAGCCGAATGCCGCCTAAAGAAAAGGTGCAGTCGGTGCGACGGAGCCCATCTAGATATACTACACGACAGTAACAGAAGACGGCCTTCACCTGCACCATCGAGCGGCACCAAGGCAAGTGTCATGTACATTGACCCCGCCAGCAGCAGCGGCGCCCAAGTGCTCTTAATGGTAGTCCGTGTGACATTGAGCTACCAAGATAAAGTCATGGACACTTACGCCGTCCTTGATGACGGGTCAGAGAAGACCCTTCTGCTCGCGTCCGCTGCGGCCCAGCTGGGACTGCGGGGGAGCGAGAACGAAATGACGATTCGGACAATAAGAAGAGATTTAAAGACGATAAAGGGCGAGAATGTCTCCTTCACTATCGCAGCAAACGGGCAGCCAGAGCGACGGTATAGGATTACAAATGCTTTCACCAGCCAAGAAATAGGACTATCGCAGTACACCTACCCTATCGCCATGTTGATGGATAAATATGTGCACCTGCGACGACTACCCATCCCGCTCATAGACGGCGCTACCCCGACCCTGCTGATAGGCTCCGACCATGCAGAACTCATAGTCCCGATTGACCGGGTCCATACAGGACCCCGAGGCTGTCCTGCAGCAGTCGAGACCCGCCTAGGGTGGACACTACAAGGCCCCCTCGCTAAATCTCTCAACCGAACAGCAGCCACTAGCTGCCTCCACTCCAGAACGACAGAAGAAGACACCACTCTCCTGCAGCATGTCGAGAGGCTATGGACACTAGAGACAATGCCCTTTAAGAACGAAAAGAAAGATATTCGTTCTAAAGAAGACATTTACGCCATCAACCTACTCGAGCAAGGGACAAAGAGAGTCACAGTCGGCGGAGTGATGAGATACGCAACTCCACTCCTGAGGCGAGAGGGAATGCCCACCTTTCACGCAAAGAAAGACGCCACGGAGCGCTATCTATTGAACACGGAGCGGCGCCTAGCCAAAGACCCCGCTCAAGAGGGTGTGTACCGCGCTGAGATTGAGAAGCTAATCACAGCGGGACACGTGACAAAGATTGACATTAAAGAGGCCGATCAGACGACCGAATCATGGTACGTGCCTCATCACAAGGTCCACCACAACGGCAAGGATCGCATTGTGTTTAACTGCAGCTACCAGATCGGATCCCAAAATCTGAATAAAGAGCTCTTGCCCGGCCCCACACTCGGCCCCTCCCTACTAGGCGTGCTACTGCGCTTCCGCCAGGACAAGGTGGCTATCAGCGGGGATATCAAAGGGATGTTCCTCCAGGTGAGACTAGTGGAGGAGGACAAGCCCCTGCTGCGGTTCCTATGGAGAGAGAGGATCGGAGATGAGAACCCAGCCATCTACCAGTGGGAAGTACTCCCCTTCGGAACCACATGCAGCCCGTGCTACATTTGCACTACAGAAACACGTCGCAGAGGACCCAACAGCAGATGAAGAGGTCCGACACAGTGTGAAGAACAGTTTCTACGTGGACAACTGTTTACAAAGCGTTTCGACTCAAGAAGAAGCCGAGGCTCTCCTAATCAAGCTAAGCGCCTCCCTGATCAAAGGCGGCTTTGATCTCAGGCAGTGGGCCAGCAGTGACCCGCACGTATTGCGCAGCCTCTCCCCCGCGGACAAGGCTGCCAGCAGCGAGACCTGGATGGCGACCATCCCAGGAGAAGCCCAAGAAATGACACTAGGACTAGTCTGGCGCTTCAAAACAGACTCGCTCCACTATAGACATAAACCTCTGACCCCAGAGCAGGGAAGGTCGACGGCGACACCGACCACCAGACGGAGTGTGTACAGAACACTCGCCAGACAATATGACCCGTTGGGATGTATTCTACCTTACACCACCAGGGCAAAGATGATTGTACGAGCACTATGGGACAAGGACCAGGGCTGGGACGACCCAATACCCGCACACCTTGCCTCAACATGGAGAGAGTGGGAGACGGAACTCCGCTCACTCCCAGGCGTCAATATACGCCGCAGCTACTTCCCATCCACAGTGAGGCCAGAGACATGCAAGATTGATCTACACGTCTTCAGCGACGCCTCCGAAGTAGCCTATGGATCGGTGGCCTACTTGCGTGCCCAAGAGAAGGGAGGAAAGATACACACTGCTTTCATCCTGGCTCGCTCAAGAATAGCCCCACGAAAGCAACAATCTATCCCGCGTCTAGAGCTCTGCGCAGCCCTAGCAGGAGCGCATCTAGCCACGTTAATCCAACGTGAACTCACCATTCCGGTGCACAGAACAATCTTGTGGTCAGATTCCACGACAGTACTCACATGGATCAAGTCTGATTCATGCAGATACAAAGTCTTCGTGGGAGTCAGAGTCACCGAGATTCAAGAGTTAACAGAAGCAGCGAGCTGGCGGTATGTGGACACCAAACACAACCCAGCTGACGTCATCACCCGGGGAATGTCCCTGGATGACCTCACCCGTCGCAACATCTACAGTGACGGACCAGAATTCCTCAAGCTCCCGGAAGAAGAGTGGCCTACGCCCACCCCACGGGAAGCAAGTAACGAGGAGGCTGAGAACAAGAAACCTATGTTCTGTGGACTGAGCACAGTCGCCTCCACAGACCCCAACATAGATGACTGCATTACCCTAGAGAGTGCGCAGCAAAAGACATTCCTGTGGCACCACCCAGAGATTCAGTCCACCACTGACATTTCAGCAGCTGACTACGAAGAAGCAGAACTTCTTCTACTACAACGAGCCCAGAGAGACTCGTTCCCCGATGAGCTAGACTGTCTACAGGGAGGAAAGCCCGTCCCATCAGACAGCAGACTGCTCCACCTGGCACCCGAGAGTGACGCCCATAATCTCATCAGAGTGGGTGGTCGCCTGCGGAGAGCCCCCGATCTACCGGATGACATTAAGTACCCGATAGTCTTGAACAGCCGACACAAGGTCACAGAGCTGATCATAAAGAAATACGACGAGGATGTACACCACGCAGGAGCAGAGAGAGTCTTCGCGGAGATCAGACGTCGCTATTGGATACTTCAAGGAAGAGAAGCGGTGCGACGCTTCCAGCGAACCTGTCTAGACTGCCGAAAGTGGCGCGCGCAGCCCAGCATACCACGGATGGCTGACCTACCCCCCTGTCGCCTCCGACTCGGCGACAAGCCATTCCACTCCACAGGCATGGACTGTTTTGGCCCGTTGTATATAAAGAGAGGAAGAGGAACCGAGAAGCGGTGGGGTATTGTATTCAAATGCATGACCACCAGAGCGATACATATCGAGCTCCTTCCGACCATGAGCACAGACTCATTCCTTATGGCCTTCCGAAGATTCACATCACGGAAAGGAAAACCGTCTACATTGTTGTCTGATCACGGGACAAACTTCAAAGGCGGAGAAAGAGAGCTGAGAGAGAGCTTCCAAGCTATGGGCCCAGAACTTAAGACCCACCTCGCTCCATCCCAGATTGACTTCCAGTTTAATCCCCCGAACGCACCCCACTTCGGTGGAACCTGGGAACGAGAAGTACGTTCTATAAAGACAGCCCTGTACGCCGTGCTTGGGGCCCAGACTGTGGCGGAGGAAGTCCTAATGACAGTCCTCACGGAGATCGAGGGAGTATTGAACTCAAAACCCCTCGGTTACGTCTCCAGTGATGTAGCAGATGTCGACCCAGTCACCCCCAACACACTCTTAATGGGGCGGCTGGACCCCGCGCTACCCCAGACAATGTACAGGCCTGAAGAAGCGAACGGCCGAAGAATGTGGAGGTACAGTCAAGTACTAGCTGACAAGTTTTGGAGCAGCTTCCTACTCCACTACCTACCGTCTCTACAGACCCGCCAGAAGTGGGTAAAAGAGAGAGACAATTTGACAGAAGGAACAGTCGTCATGATTATCGACCAGTCACTACCCAGAGCTATGTGGCCGGCTGGCCGCGTAAGCAAAGTGATCACCGGTGCCGATGGCAAGGTCCGAGCAGCTGAAGTACTCACCCAAGGGCGAACTTACACACGACCCGTGGCGAGGCTAATAGAACTGCCCCGACTCCCAGATACTATCGATGATGACCATGACCCCATGACTTTGTGAGTTGACTGACCCTTACAGCGGACCTTGAGTGGTAGACAGTGCGGTTAATCTGTCTCTGCTTAGCTAATTAGGTGGGACTAATTAGGGGGCGGCTGTTGTGAAGGATCAGATTAAACCAAATATATATATTTATTTATGGATATATATTTAATAGTATTTGTATATCGTTTGATATCCCCTGTATATTCCTTGTACAATATGCACTGAATATCCCTTTAGTCTACTAAACAGCCCATAATAGTTTCATTCTACCATTGGACGAGAACCTGGCGCCAGCAGCCATACCCCTAGGTTCAAGTTCAATCGTGCCGCCCAACATGTCGTGGCAAGCCCGGTTCCGCGTAGGAATACGTCTGGCGAAATACGAATGGTACTATTTGTTCACAGCGCATATATATATGGCGCAAGTAAAGTAGAACTTTCTTTTAGTCCATTAGTTCTTTACCCTCCAACCGAGTAACAGACGCAAAGCCTCACCCACGACGCACGTGTGGTGCAGTAAGGCCTACTTGGCCTCAGAATAGGCATTGAGATATCGTGTGGATTAATAGTTGAATTGTCATAGTTTGGCACTATACCGTCGAGTTGGACGTATTTCTATTAAGCTAATAATAGTCTATTATGTATGGTGCATCGTTCGGTTAGAGTTATAAAGTTATCAGTACCCCCATCGTTCCTGACGTTATCTGGAGTCTTAACCAGGCTGGACAGACCACTAGTGGTGCTTGCATCCGAGGAGCTCCGGGCCAGGGCGACTGGACCTGTACATTGGATTACTCTACCCGGACGACGGCGAGCCTTCCACGGCTTGGATTATGCTTTGGGTGCTTTGATTATTCCATGGATAACGGCCAACACTGCTGAGTGTTGGAACTACCCCCCGGAGAGGAGTCCAGGTGAGACGGCGCTCTACACTAGTGAGGTCGCCTCACGTCTCTCCGTTGTGGACCGGCAGCTACCGTCCACCAGAGGGTCCAGCTGTATTCATCTGCGGACCGAGGTTCTGTGGGCACCGTGTTCAAGACTTTGAATTCTCCCAAGAAATCGTCGGCCAGATGGGATACCGCCAGCGGCTCTTCTAACCCCCCCCTCCTACTGTCTTACAACCAGCGGGACCCCCCCCCCCCTTAGTGTATCCAGCTATAATCATTTAAGTACCATCGCTATAGTTCCCTAAAGAACCGGGTTGTATACTTACTCCCTGCGTAACCAGAGATTGGACATTCAATGTTGATTTACCTACGAATACTCATTTGCCATACAAGTGCATTTCAAATCATAAATGTAAACAAGTGAACGTTGTTGTAACTGAGGGGTACAATTCCCTGACTGTATTAATCAAGTACTGATATCATTAATCACTACCGTCTATGTACTTCTGGCCAATACTGTACATGAGTATTATTAGATTGGAACACTCCCACAATAACACGGTTTTCCACACAGAATACTAGTTTAGAATATTTATTACATAAAGGGAATAGTATTACATGACTTAGTTGCGCTTATAAGGCAAATAGAATGTGCAGGTAAATCAATAATGGATATTAAGGATGATCTCTATGGTGCTCTGGGAAAAGGGGGTACTACCGGTTGTAAGCCAGCAGAGGGGGCCAAAGCTCTATGCAAGTCAATGGTTCACAGGGGCAATATCACCCCTGGAGCAGCGGGGATAGGCAACCTGGTCCCAGGATGCGCGCCGTGTAGGTGAGAGCCGTGGAGTCTCTGCTCCGGCAGAGACGGGCTCGAGTGGAGGTCCTCACGGTAGATGTGTAGATCCCACAGTAGCAGCGGGCAGACGGTTCTGCTCCAGCCGCCACAGTCAAAGCACTGAAGAATAATCCTTGCCGGAAAGTGGCTCTGCTGGCGGGGTAAATCCTCCGTGTTGCGCGGTAGTGCGCGGTGGTTCAGAGTTGAACTTGACGTTGGTCTCTCCTATTTGCACGCGGCTATAAGTGCTCTGTATAGACGCACAATTACTCACTTCACGTGGTCTTTGACTCGTAATGAAGGTTTACTAATATATAGAGAACGATACGACAAACAGACGTATTTAGGATAACACAAGACTATATTGGGGCGATACGAGCCCTGCTGTACCGCACGTTGCGTAGTGGGTAAGGCTTTACTCGGTAACTGAACCCGACTGAACTGAAGGCGAACTGAAAAGGAACTGCAAGGGGAGTTCTGTATTCGCCGCGCTATTTATGTGCACGGTGAACAAATAGTGCCTATCTCATTTCTGTCGCCTCTCGGTCTCGTAGCCGTGGGCGAAAGCGGGCATGTTTGGGCAAGTCCTGGCGGCAGCTTTCAAGTCAGCTCGAGGGGGCAAGGCTTTACTCGGTACCTGGCGCCAGGGGATCGCTTCCAATAGGGGAATGAATATTATGGTCTGTCCTACTAGACTAAAGGGATATTCAGTGCATA
>NC_140181.1:4873139-4883139 GCF_963971535.1 Notolepis coatsorum | reverse complement strand
CCTAGCCCTTAAACCAGATAAACCATGCGGTGTTGATAATCTGAATGGAACACTGCTACAAATCTCTGCAAAATGTGTGGCTAAGCCACTATCACATATATTTAATTTATGTTTTGAAGAGAGGGTCTTTCCTCAGCCTTGGAAAATAGCCAAAGTAACTCCACTACCAAAGAACTGTAAATAGCCATTTACAGGTTCAAACAGTAGGCCCATTAGTATTTGACCAGTAATAGGTAAGTTATTGGAAGGAATTGTGTTCAAGCAGATTCAAAAGTATTTCAACGAAGTTGAAGAAGGGATGGAGCTGGAAGTATTTGGGTGATGGCAGCTCAGAAGTGGAATCAATGAGTTCAGGCTGAGGTGGATGACGCCACAAGGACACCATATTCATAAGATGCCGGACCGGTCGGGACCCTGGCCATAGACCCAAGGCTTCCAGCTCAGTCTTTGTCCAGATGCGCTGTTGGAGAGAGCAGTTCCATTGGCTGACATCCTGGTCAGAACTGGGGGCAGAGGCAGGCTGGGCAGGTGCAGAGGAGGCTGCAGGCACATTTCAGAAACAGTAGTTAGTAAAGAATTGTGAGTAATATTATTGGCAAAACTTAGCCTGAAGTATATAATTAGGTTGCTGTTTATCAAAAAAAAATAATAATAATAATTGTTCTTGTTACTGACTCGTGTCAATCTTCCATGTTTTCGCTATAGTGTGTAGACCTTGCTACACATGTATTTCGTTCATATTGTTTATGGACAATGAGATGGGAGTGGAACTTTGTACATGCCCTTTGGGCTTCGTTCCCTCCTAGCACTGTTTTTTTAAATAATGTGCTAAATAAATAAAATAAAATAAACATATGAAGCTAAATACTCTGCTCTCACATTGTAGCTTCCTGGGGGCTTGTTCAGAGGAGGCTGCAGGTAGACGTGCTGCAGGTAGAGGTGCAGATAATTAGGTTGCTGTTTATCATAATGAAGCTAAATACTCTGCTCTCACATTGTAGCTTCATGAGGGCTTGTTCAGAGGAGGCTGCAGGTAGCGGTGCAGCGGAGGCAGGCTGGGCTGGTGCAGAGGAGGAAGAGAAGAGGAGAAGATCTTTGATCCTCCTTGCTTCCTCAGCGGGGTCCTGCCGTAGATGTCCAGATGGACCCTTCCTGAAAGAGACATCCTTCCTTCCAGGGAACTTCTTCATTATTGCCTGTACAAAGCAAAACATCATGCATATTATAATTAAAATCACGTCACGTCTCAGTCCAGCCCCTGTACACTTGCCCACTAGTCTGACTGTCCTGATATGATTATGATGTGTGTGCCTGCCTATACAGTGCGTATATACATGTATGGGCTTTTATTTGTCCCTGTACACTGTTTTTATTTTTTATATTATATAGATGCATGAATGCCTAGTGAAGTGAATGTACAGAATATGTTTTAAATTGTTTTTAGATTAGCTTTAATGTCCTTCTATTTTTCTGTTTCTTTCTGGCTTAAACATCTAGCCCAGGTACTACAACTGAAAACTAGCAACCCTGCTAATGTTGGCATATTTACAGTTCTTTTTATTTGTATTCATTTATAAATGTTGATTGATATGCACTGTCCCTGATCAAATAAACTGAGTAAAAAAATAAAAGCATAGCAGATATAGTGAGATAGATAGATATGAGGACACAATGTATTGATCATGTAACAGCTAATAATATAATACAATTTAACTTTGCAAACTCCCATCTTACATGGTAACGTTATATGATAGATCTGCTGTAGCAGATACCGTGTCTTTATTCATTCTAAATGTACACTACGGACAAAAAAATAAACTGAAAACTAGCAACCCTGCTAATGTTGGCATATTTACAGTTTTGAATTTGTATTCATTTATAAATGTATAACTGTTGATTGATATGCACTGTCCCTGATCAAATAAACGGAGTAAAAAATAAAAGCATAGCAGATAGATAGTGAGATAGATAGATATGAGGACACAATGTATTATCGTTATTAGATCTGCTGTGCAGAAACAAAACACGACTCAGTCAGCTTCACCGAGTACATCCAACTGTTGAAACTGCCAACACAAACTCAAAAACAGAACCTATTGGTAAACAAACGTATTGTTGAAAATATACAATATGACTGCTGTTGTGACAGTGTTTAGGAATCGGATCTTATTTAGTAGTTTAAACTCACCTTCAAACGTTAACAGGTTTTAAAAACGCTACTTTCTCCAGCTCTGCTCTTCTTCTGTTCTTCTTCTCCTAAATGTGGATACAGCAGCGCATCCACAAACTCGCAACAGCGCCACATATGGCCAAAATAATACATGGTTTTGTAAACAGGGAGTGGATGGAAGTTAAGGGAATGGAGCGTTGTTAAGACACGAGTGAATGGACGTTAAGGCCAACTACTCCAGGGCCCTGTTTCTTGTACGTGGTTCAACTAAGTCGATCAAGATGTCATTATCCAGCTTCAGTTAACCCGATGTTTGAAGCCGGGATTTTCCTGTTCCACGAAGGTGGATTCAGTCTCGTTAACTCAAGCCAGACTTGCGACTCAGGCTAAATGCGCGCGGCCGCTTTAGGTGAAAAGCCAGCACGTATCGATGGCAGAGATCCTGATTCT
Source organism: Notolepis coatsorum (assembly GCF_963971535.1). Taxonomy (NCBI): domain Eukaryota; kingdom Metazoa; phylum Chordata; class Actinopteri; order Aulopiformes; family Paralepididae; genus Notolepis; species Notolepis coatsorum. The sequence continues at coordinate 4,880,519 of NC_140181.1, read as the reverse complement.
CTAACGGCATTGATTGATTAATTGATTTAAGACTTTATTGACAGATTCGCCTCGCCGACAAGTTAAATGCGTTATCTATAGGCTAATTTTAAGTCCCTCATTACCTCAATCAATCAGATTATATTTCTTTAAACTTGCCTGCTGGATTGAATAATCAAATGAGATCTTGCTAGCGAAAATAATTAGTTAACTGTTATACAGAATTACGATACGGCTCTCTTACCCATTGATTGATGTATAGTCAATCTTTAACTTATCTCCAATGTGGTCTAACGGGTTGTTCTTTTGACTTTCACACAGACGACCGGGGTTCGAGACCCTAGTCGTCTCCTTCTTTTTGCGATATAGGAATAATTCAATTTGGTGCACGTTGAGAGCTATATAAAGAATGACATCCTCAATGCATGTAGATTTATAATATTTTAACTTAAAACCAGGCTACTTTGGCGTATAATCATTAATATTATATTCAAAAAAATCATATTGGAAACACCGGGTTTTGAACCCCGGTCGCTGGGTTGGCAGGCTTGAGCACTACCGCTGCACCACTGTGCCAGATGGGATAAATTCATTGTTTATACATTAATGAACGAGAGACCCGTGTTTAGAATATCCTTTGTTTTGAATGAAGTTTATCTCTTTATCCTCATTCATTAATGTGACGTCAACGGCTCATTCAATTTCTCAAATCCGTCAAACAGCGCATCTCATCAGACATCTTAATCCCAGTTACAATTAAAATAACCACATAATGTGTACATCGCACGAGCGAGCGCCACCGTCGCCACGGTATATATAACGTGCATTATTTAGGACAAAGTGAATTTAGTATCAGCATTTTGGGTCTATTTTACATTTCAAAAGCCCCCTCTGGAAGAATGGAGCACAAAAACGTAATTCAGAATGGTATAAAGCAGATCCTAGACTGTGGGAATAATTTCAGGAAACGCGCTGTCACTTTCTTTGCGGGGGCGTGGCTGTGCTTCATCGGGCTAACTTGAACTTAAACCCTGCTTTCGACCAGGCTCAAACTTTTGGATCTGTTGTCATGGTGATTTGGAAAATCCACGTACAGGGAACCGGAAAGTCCGGCTAACTCAGTTATCCAGTTAAAGTTATCCGGCTAACTCAGTTATCCAGGTACAAGAAACAGGGCCCAGGGTGCCGCGCTGACCCGGGTTAGATTCCCGGCCAATGCATGCTTTTTCACTCAACTAAGGGAGCCGGATTCTGTACCTGATCTCCAGAGCTGCCTGCACACCATCAGCAGCAAAGTCTGTTTGCACATTGGACATGTGTTGTTAGTATGATGCGCATATGGTCATGGCTTACCATACTAAGGAAAGAGAAGCCAAAGCTTATAAAGACCCGCAGTACAAGGGCTCATCCGGGATTTGTACCCGGGACCTCTCACGACACGGTCAATCACTCCATTCTGATTGACAAGCTAAAAGCAATTGGTTTTGATAGTCTATCAGTGAGCTGGATGCAATCCTACCTTGAGGGGAGGGAACAGATGGTGGAGGTAAACGGTACCCTATCCCCCCCCCTCACAGTGAGCTGTGGTGTTCCACAAGGAAGCATACTAGGACCGCTACTGTTCCTAATTTATGCAAATTACATGTCGTCAGCTTGTGACTGCAACTTGTTCCTGTTTGCGGACGACTCAGCCCTGCTGGTCTCTGACAAGAACAAGTTACAGGTTGAAAAAACCCTCAGCTCGGAACTAGGCAGAATCTGCATATGGCTCGCTGATAACAAACTATCATTACACATGGGCAAAACAGAGTCCATTCTCTTCGGTTCAAATAACAAACTCAGCAAGACCGACGGCTTCTCAGTTACAGTGGGTGACAATATTGTCACAAGGAAAGATGAAATTACCTACCTGGGTTCCATCCTAGAGGCTAATCTCTCCTGTGACAAAATGGCATCCAATGTAATAAAAAAAGTCAACCAACGAACTTGATTCTTGTACCGGATCTCCTCTCTGGTAAACAAGAACACCCTGAAGACTCTGGCAGGAGCACTCATTCAGGGGTACTACGACTATGCTTGCACCTCATGGTACCAAAGCACCTCAAAGGCGCTAAAAACAAAATTACATACATCTCAAAACAAACTGGTCAGACTACTGCTTGACCTTACTCCTAGAACCCACCTCACCCCTGCCCACTTTGACAACCTAGGATGGCTTAGAGTAGACGACAGAGTACAACAACTTGCAATGGGCCTGGTCTACAAGATACACTACACGACCAAGGTACCCATGTACATGTCAAAATACTTCCCAAAGGTCAGTGAATACCACGATCACAACACCAGAGGGAACTCCACAAATCATGTTAAACCCAGATTCGGCTCAAATAAGGGACTAAACACGTTTCGCAATTATGCCACATCAATGTGGAACGCCCTACCCAAAGCTGTAAAGGAATGTGGATCACTACCCACTTTCAAAACCTCTCTCAAGGGACACCTACGGGAGACTGCAATTCAACACTGGCCCCTGTAAATATCCTAACCCAACCCCCTCCAATGTACAGTCATTTACCTAGTATGGTTTTGTCAATAGTTCAATGTACAATTTTGTTTGTTTGTACAGTGTCTCCTCCCCCCCCCCCCTCAATGTACAGTTTTACTTGTTTATACAGTGTGCCCCCCCCCCCCCAACCACCTCCAATGTAAATTACCCAGTATGGTTGTCAATATCCCAATGTACCCAACCCCCCCCACCCAACCTCCTCCAATGTACAGTTTCTACGTCAAATGTATATACTCCCTTTTCTTGACTCCTTCTGTATCACAAACAGTACTGTATTTGCAAATCTGGTATGTCATAAATGTATAGATGTAGCAGTACTGACTATCTGTATGTCATGTATGTCATATATGTCCTGATGAATTGAAAATGGGGGACCCTGATGTAAACAAGACGAAAGTCTTTCTCTGGTCTGCATCCCCTTAACAATTGTGTGTATTGAGCTGTACTGTATTGTACCCATTTTGCAATCTGTTAATAAAGTTTTCAATCAATCAATCAATCAATCATGACTGTTGTTTTGGCTTAAATTTTATATGATAAGCTCAGAGACCAATTAAGGTAATTAAAGGTGAAAGCCCCAGACATTTGCTTCTCTGACAACAGGTACAAACCTCTTGCTGTTAATTCCCAGTTTCCTTATTATGGACTGAATATTTGTTTGCTAAGAAGATGGAAACAGATTGCTTTACCACTCTTTATGATCCAGGATATCTGAATCAATGCTAATCTACCTAAGAAAAAAAGCAAAGGTTCTTTGATGTTTGTGAGCAGACAGCTGATCTAACACCTACCAAGAGCGTTGGTGGTATAGTGGTGAGCATAGCTGCCTTCCAAGCAGTGGCCAGACCCGGGTTCGATTCCCGGCCAATGCATGCTTTTTCACTCAACTAAGGGAGCCGGATTCTGTACCTGACCAGACCTACCCTCTCCAGAGCTGCCTGCACACCATCAGCAGCAAAGTCTGTTTGCACATTGGACATGTGTTGTTAGTATGATGCACATATGGTCATGGCTTACCATACTAAGGAAAGAGAAGCCAAAGCTTATAAAGAACTGCAGTACAAGGGCTCGTCCGCGATTTGAACCCGGGACCTCTCGCACCCGAAGCGAGAATCATACCCCTAGACCAACGAGCCTGTTATGTAACATGCATTCCATCAAACTGTGGACAGCTGTTTGCAGAAATGACGTATCCTTTGGAGAAGAAATTCCAAACTCACATTGAGAAAGCAGTCAGGATGGCCGAGCGGTCTAAGGCGCTGCGTTCAGGTCGCAGTCTCCACTGGAGGCGTGGGTTCGAATCCCACTTCTGACATAGTTTGTTCTTATGATGAACAGAAAAATAACATTCTTGGTTAACTTGCTTCCTTTTCCGTATATAGAGCCCTTGAAACAAGCATTGAAAGGGCTCAGAAGGAAAGCCCTTCAAAGTAGTCGTGGCCGAGTGGTTAAGGCGATGGACTAGAAATCCATTGGGGTCTCCCCACGTAGGTTCGAATCCTACCGACTACGGTACATCATTGATGACTGTTGTTGTGGCTTAAATTTGATATGATTATCTCAGAGACCAATTAAGGTAATTAAAGGTGAAAGCCCCAAACATTTACTTCTCTGACAACAGGTACAAACCTCTTGCTGTTAATTCCCAGTTTCCTTATTATGGACTGAATATTTGTTTGCTAAGAAGATGGAAACAGATTGCTTTACCACTCTTTATGATCCAGGATATGTGAATCAATGCTAATCTACCTAAGAAAAAAAGCAAAGGTTATTTGATGTTTGTGAGCAGACAGCTGATCTAACACCTACCAAGAGCGTTGGTGGTATAGTGGTGAGCATAGCTGCCTTCCACGCCAAGGCCAGCCGTGTATAGGTGTAACAGACTGACAGCCAATGAAATGGGTGCATTTGTCACGCTGTCCAAGGAGCTGAACTGCTCTTGTGCAGCCGTGTTCGAATCCCGGTCGGGGCAAAAGCCTGTCATACATTATCAAAGATAAACAGCTATGTTGAATCAATAAACATGAATATCACTAAATAAACATGAATATTGCACAGATTTAGATTATAATAGTAAAGCTATTATAATAGTTCAATGGTTGTGATGGCAAAGTTTGCGTCAGGTTCCTTACTGTATATTTGCATATCGTATGTCACAAATGTAACAGTACTATATACCTGTATGTCATGTATGTCCCTGTCATAAATGTCATGTATGTCATAAATGTCACTATGAATTGAAAATGGCAGACCCTGATGTAAACAAGACAAATGTCTTTCTCTGCTCTGCATCCCCTTAAACATTTTGTGTATTGAGCCGTACTGTATTGTACCCATTCTGCAATCTGTTAAATAAAGTTTTCATTCATTAATTCTGTCCCCGTCTCTCCTTGTTGCACATATTTAGATTATCATTAGATTGTAGCGGCAGAGGTTTTTGTCAACTTAAATCATGTTTCTTAATTTATGCACAGGACTGTGTGTGGATGACCACAGGCCTGTGGTCCCCAACACCTCTGGGGTCAAACACCATCTCCTCAGTCTTCTTAACATTTAAAACCAGACAGTTATTGTTGCACCAGTTTACAAACCACTGGATTTCCAAATAATAGTCAGCTAGGTCACTGTCATTCTTAATTAGAGCTAAAATGGCAGCGTCATCAGGAAATGTTCATATCATATCTGGTGAATTACCTAGCTCATGGAAGTCGGCCATGGTTCTCCCCTTGTTAAAGGGCGGAGACCCCTCTGACCTAAATAATTATCGCCCTATTTCCAGATTGTCTGTAATGGCCAAAGTCTTTGAATCTCTTGTAAACAAACTGAAAGAGTTTCTAGCTGACCATAATATTCTTAACAAGTCTCAGTCAGGCTTCAGATCCATAGTACTTCAGCGACTATGCTAGTCTCAAATGACATAATTGAAGCACTAGACAAGAAAAAACACTGTGCAGCATTGTTTGTTGATCTGTCTAAAGCGTTTGACTCTGTGGATCACGCATTACTGCAGAGGCTTGGCTGCATATAGGTCTTGGAAAAACGGCTTTGAGCTGGTTTAAAAACTATCTATCTGAAAGAACTGTGTCTCAGTAATAATAATAATAATAACTTTATTTGTATAGCACCTTTCATACAGGGGATTGCAGTTCAAAGTGCTTTACATCAGTAAGAAATAAAACATAAAATCAGTGTAAAACAAGCAGCAAGAGCAAAGCATAAAGTGGGATAAAATAATGCAGATATATTAATCAATTCATATCAGAACCTCACGTTCCAATATGCTTCTGTAATCTGTTACAAAACATGATAAGGTTATAGTATGCACCCAGCAGATAGTGGGGCGTAAAGATAAAAGTAGAAATAAGTCAAATGAGCAGACATATAAAATCACAGTTTTTCACATTAGGATCTAACATCCTTTAGGGCCACCTTGTTTATGGTTTGATTCAGTTTTAGTAGAATGTAAAATACATGAATGATGAAATGAGCACATAAAGTGCAGACATACTATAAAATCCTCTGATATATAAAATAAAGGAGAATAAAGACATCCCTCCAGGCCTCCAACTCCCTCTGAAAAAACTCTGTCTCAACAAAGTCCTGGAATGGCATCCTGGGATTGGTGAGTCCTTCTGCTGCATAGGTCTGGAAGACCTTAGTGGAGCAGTAGAAGTACAGTATCTCACCGCTCCAGTCTGATAAAAAAAAAAGTGGATGGTGGAGCCATCTCTGAGGAACCGGGACTTTGGCTGACCACAGGCGAGGCAGTTGTGTGTCCTCTTGGGGAGCCGCTGACCACTGTTGCTGCTGCTTCTCCAGCATCTCACTGAATGAATGAATGAAAACTTTATTTAACAGATTGCAGAATGGGTACAATACAGTACGGCTCAATACACACAATTGTTAAGGGGATGCAGACCAGAGAAAGACGTTTGTCTTGTTTACATCAGGGTCCCCTATTTTCAATTCATAGTGACATTTATGACACACACAACATACATGACATCATGACATTTATGACATAGGGACATACATGACATACAGGTATATAGTACTGTTACATTTGTGACATATACGATATGCAAATATACAGTACTGTTACCCATAGATCCTAACTATTATAATAGTTCAATGGTTGTGATGGCAAAGTTTGCGTCAGGTTCCTTACTGTATATTTGCATATCGTATGTCACAAATGTAACAGTACTATTGTTTCTGGCTTAAAGGCCAACCTTCATGTTGTATTTTTGTTCAATAAACAATGTGGACTAAACCTTCAACAATACACAGAAGGTTAACCCTTTCACTGCCACACGACAGCCGGTTAACCCTGTAAACCTTCTAGTCCCAAAACATTCTGTGACTAATTCAGTGCAGATTGTAATGTATTGTCATCATGCAGCACAAGTACAGTACAACTAAAAGAGGTTTGGCATCCAACCAGAGTGACTATGTAGCAGTAACGTGAAATAGTAATATACACTGTACAGGTGGTTAAACTGGGTATAACATATATAAATTAGTACTATGAGTACTACATGTAAGAACAGAGTTGTAGTATTAATATGTACAGTGATACAGGTATAAAGACACTATGGTATAAGTCATACTGGCCAGCAGTGTAACTAGTAAGAGTAGGTAAGAGATATGTACAGATTTAGATATAGTATTAATATGTACAGTGATACAGGTATAAAGACACTATGGTAGTAAGTCATTCTGACCAGCAGTGTAACTAGTAAGAGTAGGTAAGAGATATAGATATAGTATTAATATGTACAGTGATACAGGTATAAAGACACTATGGTATAAGTCATACTGGCCAGCAGTGTAAC
>NC_140181.1:4848139-4863139 GCF_963971535.1 Notolepis coatsorum | reverse complement strand
TTATGTAACATGCATTCCATCAAACTGTGGACAGCTGTTTGCAGAAATGACGTATCTTTTGGAGAAGAAATTCCAAACTCACATTGAGAAAGGAGTCAGGTTGGCCGAGCGGTCTAAGGCGCTGCGTTCAGGTCGCAGTCTCCGCTGGAGGCGTGGGTTCGAATCCCACTTCTGACATAGTTTGTTCTTAGGATGAACCGAAAAATACCATTCTTGGTTAACTTGCTTCCTTTTCCGTATATAGAGCCCTTGAAACAAGCATTGAATGGGCTCACAAGGAAAGCCCTTCAAAGTAGTCGTGGCCGAGTGGTTAAGGCGATGGACTAGAAATCCATTGGGGTCTCCCCGCGTAGGTTCGAATCCTATCGACTACGGTACATCATTGATGACTGTTGTTGTGTCTTAAATTTTATATGATAAGCTCAGAGAACAATTAAGGTAATTAAAGGTGAAAGCCCCAAACATTTGCCTCTCTGACAACAGGTACAAACCTCTTGCTGTTAATTCCCAGTTTCCTTATTATGGACTGAATATTTGTTTGCTAAGAAAATGGAAACAGATTGCTTTACCACTTTATGATCCAGGATATCTGAATCAATGCTAATCTACCTAAGAAAAAAAGCAAAGGTTCTTTAATGTTTGTGAGAAGACAGCTGATCTAACACCTACCAAGAGCGTTGGTGGTATAGTGGTGAGCATAGCTGCCTTCCAAGCAGTTGACCCGGGTTCGATTCCCGGCCAATGCATGCTTTTTCACTCAACTAAGGGAGCCGGATTCTGTACCTGACCAGACCTACCCTCTCCAGAGCTGCCTGCACACAATCAGCAGCAAAGTCTGTTTGCACATTGGACATGTGTTGTTAGTATGATGCACATATGGTCATGGCTTACCATACTAAGGAAAGAGAAGCTAAAGCTTATAAAGACCCGCAGTACAAGGGCTTGTGCGGGATTTGAACCCGGGACCTCTCGCACCCAAAGCGAGAATCATACCTGTTGTGAAGGATCAGATTAAACCGAATATATATATTTATTTATGGATATATATTTAATAGTATTTGTATATCGTTTGATATCCCCTGTATATTCCTTGTACAATATGCACTGAATATCCCTTTAGTCTACTAAACAGCCCATAATAGTTTCATTCTACCATTGGACGAGAACCTGGCGCCAGCAGCCATACCCCTAGGTTCAAGTTCAATCGTGCCGCCCAACATGTCGTGGCAAGCCCGGTTCCGCGTAGGAATACGTCTGGCGAAATACGAATGGTACTATTTGTTCACAGCGCATATATATATGGCGCAAGTAAAGTAGAACTTTCTTTTAGTCCATTAGTTCTTTACCCTCCAACCGAGTAACAGACGCGAAGCCTCACCCACGACGCACGTGTGGTGCAGTAAGGCCTACTTGGCCTCAGAATAGGCATTGAGATATCGTGTGGATTAATAGTTGAATTGTCATAGTTTGGCACTATACCGTCGAGTTGGACGTATTTCTATTAAGCTAATAATAGTCTATTATGTATGGTGCATCGTTCGGTTAGAGTTATAAAGTTATCAGTACCCCCATCGTTCCTGACGTTATCTGGAGTCTTAACCAGGCTGGGCAGACCACTAGTGGTGCTTGCATCCGAGGAGCTCCGGGCCAGGGCGACTGGACCTGTACATTGGATTACTCTACCCGGACGACGGCGAGCCTTCCACGGCTTGGATTATGCTTTGGGTGCTTTGATTATTCCATGGATAACGGCCAACACTGCTGAGTGTTGGAACTACCCCCCGGAGAGGAGTCCAGGTGAGACGGCGCTCTACACTAGTGAGGTCGCCTCACGTCTCTCCGTTGTGGACCGGCAGCTACCGTCCACCAGAGGGTCCAGCTGTATTCATCTGCGGACCGAGGTTCTGTGGGCACCGTGTTCAAGACTTTGAATTCTCCCAAGAAATCGTCGGCCAGATGGGATACCGCCAGCGGCTCTTCTAACCCCCCCCTCCTACTGTCTTACAACCAGCGGGACCCCCCCCCCCTTAGTGTATCCAGCTATAATCATTTAAGTACCATCGCTATAGTTCCCGAAACAACCGGGTTGTATACTTACTCCCTGCGTAACCAGAGATTGGACATTCAATGTTGATTTACCTACGAATACTCATTTGCCATACAAGTGCATTTCAAATCATAAATGTAAACAAGTGAACGTTGTATATACCCTTTGCTATATTAAATATTCGATTTGTACATTTGTGTGGACTTCGTTTCATCAGGTGGGAAAGTGTTCATCATATCTATATCATGTACTGGATGGCCAGAAGTTAAAGTACAAGAGGTAGTGGTTTAATAATACCATACTTATCAATACAGTCAGGGAATTGTACCCCTCAGTTACAATTGGTCCTTCGAGCTGGAGGGTAACTAGTGTAATATTAATATAGTGTTATTAATATTAAAATGGCCTATGATGAACACTCCACGAAACGGTCCTCCTAACGTAGAACGCCCGCGGCGCAGACGACAGACACCTCAGTACTTAGAGGATTACGCTGTCAGTCAACTACCTAGCCTTCGACAAACGGTAAACGCGGTAAAAGTAGAAAGTAAAATTATGTCTGACCTTAACGACCAGGTTTCCCCGACCACAGAGGCCCTAGTGGGTTCTAATGTAACTGACCAAGCTCACGGTGGGGACCAGGAGGGAGCTGACATGCCTTTACCCCCCGCCACTACCGAAGAAGTAGTCCCCGACCAGCCCCGGGAGGAAGACAACCCTACAGAGAGAGAACTCTGCACGGAAGAAGAGGAGGAGAGCGCCGAGGAAATAGAGCTCCAGGACTCCCCAACGAGTACACCCAGGAGCGGCTCACCCAGGAGCGGCTCACCTCCACAACCGCCTTCCCCCAGCGAAGCGGAGATGATGCTACAACAGGCGTTCCTCGTCAGCCTGACAGCCTCTACCGAACGCGATCGACTTCAGGGTGAACGCGATCAACTCCAAGCGCAACAGCGGAGCGAAGAAGAGCGCATACACCTGGAGATGAGACGCCTTCAGACGGAAGAGAATATGGCAGGAGACCGAGCAGACACCCAGCGTGCCGCTGCCGGTGCCCAAAGAGACGCAGAGCGCGAACTCGCTCTCATCCAGCGCGAAGCCGAGCGCGACAGACTACAAGCCGAGCGCGACAAGTTACAAGCGCAGCTCATGGAGCAGCTGATCCTCAAGGCAACACCCTCTCCCTCCGCCAGGGGTTCAAGGAACTCGTCGAGACAACAGTCAAGGGCAGCGTCTCCTAACCGAGCAAGCGACCCTGAACTTGACCAACAGACCAAGCCTATACCCCCCGCAGACCCCCTTCCCAGACCGGTCCAAGCGAGACCCAGCTACAAGGAAGGAGCGGCATACACTGCGGAGAAGCTAAATAAACGATTACAGTATCTGGAAGACCTGATAGAGGAAGAAGAGGGAGAGGAGGAGAACCAAGCCCGACGACAGCACAGTACTCCACCGGACCAGGAGGTCTAGTACAGCCCAGGCTATACCCCCGCGGCGCTGCGCTACAGACCCCCGACTCTATTCACGGGTGAGCACGACGCACGACCAGCCCAGAGGAATAGCACCTGGACCAGCGGGCCATGGTACCCTGTCGGTACCAGCCCACAGAGAGGCGCAAGAGGAGACTCGCCTAGGAGGTCTCTCCCCCAACGCTCGCCGATGTATCAGCCATCCACGGCGCCATACATTGCCACGCCGTCGTTTCCAGACTTCACCTATGAGAATCGAGCACAGTACACGGAGCTCCGGATGTGCTTAGAGACAATGATGGTGGATGTCGCTGATGAACGCCACAAGTATGCAATATTACTGAAGCACCTGAAAGTACAGCGAGCGCACAATATAGCGCTAGCCTATGCCACCTCTACGACCCCATACACAGCGGCCCTAGCAGCGCTGGACCAGAGATATGGACGTATATGGGATTACGTAATCCAAGAGATAAGGCATATTGATCGCCTACCCCCAGCAACAGACAATCGCTCATTAGACGACCTGTCAATCAAAGTGCAGTCCCTGGTAGGGATGCTGGGAGCGCAACGGGAAAAGGGCATGCATGAGCTATACGGCAACTCTAACGTCGAGAGGATTTTGGAGAAGCTGCCACCCGCAAGACAAGAGCGTTTTAGGCGGCAGAGAGACTACCGGGATCCTAACGGCCCCGAACCATCCCTCCTTGATCTAGCCGACTTCCTGGCGAGAGAAGTCAGCAGCTTACGACTGGATACGTTCGGGCGGAGCACGCCAAGCTCCAGAGAGGGACCCAGGAGAATAAATGATGGAAGAAGATCGGTGACTGTCATGCACCAATCAGAGTCAGTACCGAGCAGTAAGAGCCACAGTACCCCCTCGAGAAAAGAGAAGTGGAAGATGGTGTGCCCCTACTGTGAGAAAGAACACTGGCTGTCACAATGTGACCTGTTCACAAAGATGAATGCAGAAGAAGTGAGTCAATGGATAAAGTCCAACAGGCGCTGTTACCGATGTGCGCGCAGTCACATGGCAGCCGAATGCCGCCTAAAGAAAAGGTGCAGTCGGTGCGACGGAGCCCATCTAGATATACTACACGACAGTAACAGAAGACGGCCTTCACCTGCACCATCGAGCGGCACCAAGGCAAGTGTCATGTACATTGACCCCGCCAGCAGCAGCGGCGCCCAAGTGCTCTTAAAGGTAGTCCGTGTGACATTGAGCTACCAAGATAAAGTCATGGACACTTACGCCGTCCTTGATGACGGGTCAGAGAAGACCCTTCTGCTCGCGTCCGCTGCGGCCCAGCTGGGACTGCGGGGGAGCGAGAACGAAATGACGATTCGGACAATAAGAAGAGATTTAAAGACGATAAAGGGCGAGAATGTCTCCTTCACTATCGCAGCAAACGGGCAGCCAGAGCGACGGTATAGGATTACAAATGCTTTCACCAGCCAAGAAATAGGACTATCGCAGTACACCTACCCTATCGCCAAGTTCATGGATAAATATGTGCACCTGCGACAACTACCCATCCCGCTCATAGACGGCGCTACCCCGACCCTGCTGATAGGCTCCGACCATGCAGAACTCATAGTCCCGATTGACCGGGTCCATACAGGACCCCGAGGCTGTCCTGCAGCAGTCGAGACCCGCCTAGGGTGGACACTACAAGGCCCCCTCGCTAAATCTCTCAACCGAACAGCAGCCACTAGCTGCCTCCACTCCAGAACGACAGAAGAAGACACCACTCTCCTGCAGCATGTCGAGAGGCTATGGACACTAGAGACAATGCCCTTTAAGAACGAAAAGAAAGATATTCGTTCTAAAGAAGACATTTACGCCATCAACCTACTCGAGCAAGGGACAAAGAGAGTCACAGTCGGCGGAGTGATGAGATACGCAACTCCACTCCTGAGGCGAGAGGGAATGCCCACCTTTCACGCAAAGAAAGACGCCACGGAGCGCTATCTATTGAACACGGAGCGGCGCCTAGCCAAAGACCCCGCTCAAGAGGGTGTGTACCGCGCTGAGATTGAGAAGCTAATCACAGCGGGACACGTGACAAAGATTGACATTAAAGAGGCCGATCAGACGACCGAATCATGGTACGTGCAGCATCACAAGGTCCACCACAACGGCAAGGATCGCATTGTGTTTAACTGCAGCTACCAGATCGGATCCCAAAATCTGAATAAAGAGCTCTTGCCCGGCCCCACACTCGGCCCCTCCCTACTAGGCGTGCTACTGCGCTTCCGCCAGGACAAGGTGGCTATCAGCGGGGATATCAAAGGGATGTTCCTGCAGGTGAGACTAGTGGAGGAGGACAAGCCCCTGCTGCGGTTCCTATGGAGAGAGAGGATCGGAGATGAGAACCCAGCCATCTACCAGTGGGAAGTACTCCCCTTCGGAACCACATGCAGCCCGTGCTGTGCTACATTTGCACTACAGAAACACGTCGCAGAGGACCCAACAGCAGATGAAGAGGTCCGACACAGTGTGAAGAACAGTTTCTACGTGGACAACTGTTTACAAAGCATTTCGACTCCGAGGCTCTCCTAATCAAGCTAAGCGCCTCCCTGATCAAAGGCGGCTTTGATCTCAGGCAGTGGGCCAGCAGTGACCCGCACGTATTGCGCAGCCTCTCCCCCGCGGACAAGGCTGCCAGCAGCGAGACCTGGATGGTGACCATCCCAGGAGAAGCCCAAGAAATGACACTAGGACTAGTCTGGCGCTTCAAAACAGACTCGCTCCACTATAGACACAAACCCCTGACCCCAGAGCAGGGAAGGTCGACGGCGACACCGACCACCAGACGGAGTGTGTACAGAACACTCGCCAGACAATATGACCCGTTGGGATGTATTCTACCTTACACCACCAGGGCAAAGATGATTGTACGAGCACTATGGGACAAGGACCAGGGCTGGGACGACCCAATACCCGCACACCTTGCCTCAACATGGAGAGAGTGGGAGACGGAACTCCGCTCACTCCCAGGCGTCAATATACGCCGCAGCTACTTCCCATCCACAGTGAGGCCAGAGACATGCAAGATTGATCTACACGTCTTCAGCGACGCCTCCGAAGTAGCCTATGGATCGGTGGCCTACTTGCGTGCCCAAGAGAAGGGAGGAAAGATACACACTGCTTTCATCCTGGCTCGCTCAAGAATAGCCCCACGAAAGCAACAATCTATCCCGCGTCTAGAGCTCTGCGCAGCCCTAGCAGGAGCGCATCTAGCCACGTTAATCCAACGTGAACTCACCATTCCGGTGCACAGAACAATCTTGTGGTCAGATTCCACGACAGTACTCACATGGATCAAGTCTGATTCATGCAGATACAAAGTCTTCGTGGGAGTCAGAGTCACCGAGATTCAAGAGTTAACAGAAGCAGCGAGCTGGCGGTATGTGGACACCAAACACAACCCAGCTGACGTCATCACCCGGGGAATGTCCCTGGATGACCTCACCCGTCGCAACATCTACAGTGACGGACCAGAATTCCTCAAGCTCCCGGAAGAAGAGTGGCCTACGCCCACCCCACGGGAAGCAAGTAACGAGGAGGCTGAGAACAAGAAACCTATGTTCTGTGGACTGAGCACAGTCGCCTCCACAGACCCCAACATAGATGACTGCATTACCCTAGAGAGTGCGCAGCAAAAGACATTCCTGTGGCACCACCCAGAGATTCAGTCCACCACTGACATTTCAGCAGCTGACTACGAAGAAGCAGAACTTCTTCTACTACAACGAGCCCAGAGAGACTTGTTCCCCGATGAGCTAGACTGTCTACAGGGAGGAAAGCCCGTCCCATCAGACAGCAGACTGCTCCACCTGGCACCCGAGAGTGACGCCCATAATCTCATCAGAGTGGGTGGTCGCCTGCGGAGAGCCCCCGATCTACCGGATGACATTAAGTACCCGATAGTCTTGAACAGCCGACACAAGGTCACAGAGCTGATCATAAAGAAATACGACGAGGATGTACACCACGCAGGAGCAGAGAGAGTCTTCGCGGAGATCAGACGTCGCTATTGGATACTTCAAGGAAGAGAAGCGGTGCGACGCTTCCAGCGAACCTGTCTAGACTGCCGAAAGTGGCGCGCGCAGCCCAGCATACCACGGATGGCTGACCTACCCCCCTGTCGCCTCCGACTCGGCGACAAGCCATTCCACTCCACAGGCATGGACTGTTTTGGCCCGTTGTATATAAAGAGAGGAAGAGGAACCGAGAAGCGGTGGGGTATTGTATTCAAATGCATGACCACCAGAGCGATACATATCGAGCTCCTTCCGACCATGAGCACAGACTCATTCCTTATGGCCTTCCGAAGATTCACATCACGGAAAGGAAAACCGTCGACATTGTTGTCTGATCACGGGACAAACTTCAAAGGCGGAGAAAGAGAGCTGAGAGAGAGCTTCCAAGCTATGGGCCCAGAACTTAAGACCCACCTCGCTCCATCCCAGATTGACTTCCAGTTTAATCCCCCGAACGCACCCCACTTCGGTGGAACCTGGGAACGAGAAGTACGTTCTATAAAGACAGCCCTGTACGCCGTGCTTGGGGCCCAGACTGTGGCGGAGGAAGTCCTAATGACAGTCCTCACGGAGATCGAGGGAGTATTGAACTCAAAACCCCTCGGTTACGTCTCCAGTGATGTAGCAGATGTCGACCCAGTCACCCCCAACACACTCTTAATGGGGCGGCTGGACCCCGCGCTACCCCAGACAATGTACAGGCCTGAAGAAGCGAACGGCCGAAGAATGTGGAGGTACAGTCAAGTACTAGCTGACAAGTTTTGGAGCAGCTTCCTACTCCACTACCTACCGTCTCTACAGACCCGCCAGAAGTGGGTAAAAGAGAGAGACAATTTGACAGAAGGAACAGTCGTCATGATTATCGACCAGTCACTACCCAGAGCTATGTGGCCGGCTGGCCGCGTAAGCAAAGTGATCACCGGTGCCGATGGCAAGGTCCGAGCAGCTGAAGTACTCACCCAAGGGCGAACTTACACACGACCCGTGGCGAGGCTAATAGAACTGCCCCGACTCCCAGATACTATCGATGATGACCATGACCCCATGACTTTGTGAGTTGACTGACCCTTACAGCGGACCTTGAGTGGTAGACAGTGCGGTTAATCTGTCTCTGCTTAGCTAATTAGGTGGGACTAATTAGGGGGCGGCTGTTGTGAAGGATCAGATTAAACCGAATATATATATTTATTTATGGATATATATTTAATAGTATTTGTATATCGTTTGATATCCCCTGTATATTCCTTGTACAATATGCACTGAATATCCCTTTAGTCTACTAAACAGCCCATAATAGTTTCATTCTACCATTGGACGAGAACCTGGCGCCAGCAGCCATACCCCTAGGTTCAAGTTCAATCGTGCCGCCCAACATGTCGTGGCAAGCCCGGTTCCGCGTAGGAATACGTCTGGCGAAATACGAATGGTACTATTTGTTCACAGCGCATATATATATGGCGCAAGTAAAGTAGAACTTTCTTTTAGTCCATTAGTTCTTTACCCTCCAACCGAGTAACAGACGCAAAGCCTCACCCACGACGCACGTGTGGTGCAGTAAGGCCTACTTGGCCTCAGAATAGGCATTGAGATATCGTGTGGATTAATAGTTGAATTGTCATAGTTTGGCACTATACCGTCGAGTTGGACGTATTTCTATTAAGCTAATAATAGTCTATTATGTATGGTGCATCGTTCGGTTAGAGTTATAAAGTTATCAGTACCCCCATCGTTCCTGACGTTATCTGGAGTCTTAACCAGGCTGGGCAGACCACTAGTGGTGCTTGCATCCGAGGAGCTCCGGGCCAGGGCGACTGGACCTGTACATTGGATTACTCTACCCGGACGACGGCGAGCCTTCCACGGCTTGGATTATGCTTTGGGTGCTTTGATTATTCCATGGATAACGGCCAACACTGCTGAGTGTTGGAACTACCCCCCGGAGAGGAGTCCAGGTGAGACGGCGCTCTACACTAGTGAGGTCGCCTCACGTCTCTCCGTTGTGGACCGGCAGCTACCGTCCACCAGAGGGTCCAGCTGTATTCATCTGCGGACCGAGGTTCTGTGGGCACCGTGTTCAAGACTTTGAATTCTCCCAAGAAATCGTCGGCCAGATGGGATACCGCCAGCGGCTCTTCTAACCCCCCCCTCCTACTGTCTTACAACCAGCGGGACCCCCCCCCCCCTTAGTGTATCCAGCTATAATCATTTAAGTACCATCGCTATAGTTCCCTAAAGAACCGGGTTGTATACTTACTCCCTGCGTAACCAGAGATTGGACATTCAATGTTGATTTACCTACGAATACTCATTTGCCATACAAGTGCATTTCAAATCATAAATGTAAACAAGTGAACGTTGTTGTAACTGAGGGGTACAATTCCCTGACTGTATTAATCAAGTACTGATATCATTAATCACTACCGTCTATGTACTTCTGGCCAATACTGTACATGAGTATTATTAGATTGGAACACTCCCACAATAACACGGTTTTCCACACAGAATACTAGTTTAGAATATTTATTACATAAAGGGAATAGTATTACATGACTTAGTTGCGCTTATAAGGCAAATAGAATGTGCAGGTAAATCAATAATGGATATTAAGGATGATCTCTATGGTGCTCTGGGAAAAGGGGGTACTACCGGTTGTAAGCCAGCAGAGGGGGCCAAAGCTCTATGCAAGTCAATGGTTCACGGGGGCAATATCACCCCTGGAGCAGCGGGGATAGGCAACCTGGTCCCAGGATGCGCGCCGTGTAGGTGAGAGCCGTGGAGTCTCTGCTCCGGCAGAGACGGGCTCGAGTGGAGGTCCTCACGGTAGATGTGTAGATCCCACAGCAGCAGCGGGCAGACGGTTCTGCTCCAGCCGCCACAGTCAAAGCACTGAAGAATAATCCTTGCCGGAAAGTGGCTCTGCTGGCGGGGTAAATCCTCTGTGTTGCGCGGTAGTGCGCGGTGGTTCAGAGTTGAACTTGACGTTGGTCTCTCCTATTTGCACGCGGCTATAAGTGCTCTGTATAGACGCACAATTACTCACTTCACGTGGTCTTTGACTCGTAATGAAGGTTTACTAATATATAGAGAACGATACGACAAACAGACGTATTTAGGATAACACAAGACTATATTGGGGCGATACGAGCCCTGTTGTACCGCACGTTGCGTAGTGGGTAAGGCTTTACTCGGTAACTGAACCCGACTGAACTGAAGGCGAACTGAAAAGGAACTGCAAGGGGAGTTCTGTATTCGCCGCGCTATTTATGTGCACGGTGAACAAATAGTGCCTATCTCATTTCTGTCGCCTCTCGGTCTCGTAGCCGTGGGCGAAAGCGGGCATGTTTGGGCAAGTCCTGGCGGCAGCTTTCAAGTCAGCTCGAGGGGGCAAGGCTTTACTCGGTACCTGGCGCCAGGGGATCGCTTCCAATAGGGGAATGAATATTATGGTCTGTCCTACTAGACTAAAGGGATATTCAGTGCATATTGTACGAGGAATATACAGGGGATATCAAACGATATACAAATATTATACATGGGATCTCAGGCAATAAATATATATATTCGGTTTAATCTGACCCTTTGTAACAGCCGCCCCCTAATTAGTCCCACCTAATTAGCTAAGCAGGGGCAGATTAACCGCACTGTCCACTACTCAATGTCTGTGAGGGGTCGGGCAGTTCACAAAGTCAGGGGTCATGGTCGTCATTAGGCGAGTCGGGGAGCCTTGGCGACTCTATCAGCCTCGCCACGGGTCGGTTGTAGATCCGCCCTTGGCCGAGCACTTCTGCCACTCTGACCTTTCCGTCGGCACCAGTGGTCACTTTGCTTACGCGGCCGGCCGGCCACGCAGCTCGGGGTGGTGACTGGTCCATGGTCATGACGGCTGGACGGGATGAAGGGGGGCTTAGGAGGAAGCGGGCCTGAGACTGCTTTGATCTGGGCTTGGCTGTGCTTTCTCCTCCTCCGTCTGTTTCTCTTGTTCGCTCTGTACCCCGTGTGAGGAGGGGCCGGTCCCGGCCGCCCCGTCAAGGAGTCGCTTGGGGTGCTGGGTTCGAGGTCAGCTACGCCTGGAGCGCAGCTGAGGGGGGTGGAGTTCCGAACTCCCTCTGGTACCCACGGTTCTCTCACGGGCCTCTCGCTTAATGTCAATAGCCTCTGCTGTACGGGGGAGAGGCCGGTGTCTTCTTCTGTTGCTCTGGAGTGGAAGCAGCTAGTGGCTGCTGTTCGGTTGAGAGATTTAGCGAGGGGGCCTTGCAATGTCCATCCTAGGCGGGTCTCGACTGCTGCAGGACAGCCTCGGGGGCCTGTATGGACCCGGTCAATCGGGACTATGAGTTCTGCATGGTCGGAGCCTATCAACAGGGTCGGGGTGACGCCGTCTATGAGCGGGATAGGTAGTTGACGCAGGTGCACATATTTATCCATCAACTTGGTGACAGGGTAGGTGTACTGCGATAGTCCTATTTCTTGGCTGGTGAAAGCATTTGTGATCTTGTACCGTCGCTCTGGCTGCCCGCTTGCTGCGATAGTGAAGGAGACATTCTCGCCCTTTATCGTCTTTAAATCTCTTCTTATTGTCCGAATCGTCATTTGGTTCTCGCTCCCCCGCAGTCCCAGCTGGGCCGCAGCGGACGCGAGCAGAAGGGTCTTCTCTGACCCGTCATCAAGGACGGCGTAAGTGTCCATGACTTTTTCCCCGTGGCTCAGGAGCACTCTGACCACTTTGAGGAGCACTCGGGGGGTCTCGCTGTGCTGGTCAATGTGGAGCACTCCTGTCTCGGGTGGTGACGTAGACTCTATATGGTACGAGTCGCACCTTGTCCGCCAGTGTCTGCCGTAGCAGTCGGGACAGAAGGGGGCGGTCTGATGGAACTTCGGTGCTGGTGCCACCGCCTCGGCGTGGTACATTACCGCGACGGGCCCACTCTGTTGTCCTGGGTGACGCTTGTTGATGTCGTGCAGGACCTCCAGGTGGGTGCCACCGCACCTGCTGCACTTTTTCTTCAGGCGACACTCAGCTGCTAGGTGGCTGCGCGCGCAGCGGAAGCAGCGGCGGTGGTCCTTGACCCACTGGCTCACATCATCCGTGGTCAGCTTCTTGAAATCTTCGCACTGATGGAGCCGATGTTCTCCCGCACAGTACTGGCACTCAATCTTCCACTGGTCCTCTTTCGTCGAGGGGGTGTTGTGGTTGGAGTGCTGCGGTACTGACTCTGATTGGTGCATGACAGTCACCGATCTTCTTCCATCATTTATTCTCCTGGGTCCTTCTCTGGAGCCAGGGGTGCTCCGTCCGAATGTATCTAGCCGTAAGCTGCTGACTTCTCTCGCCAGGAAGTCGGCTAGATCGAGGAGGTTCGGTTCGGGGCCATTAGGGTCTCGGTGGTCTCTCTGCCGCCTAAAGCGCTCCTGTCGGGCGGGCGGTAGCTTCTCCAAGATCCTCTCTACATTTGAGTTGGCGTACAGTTCATGCCTACCCTTTTCCCTCTGCGCTCCCAGCATCCCTACCAGGGACTGCACTCTGATGGACAGGTCGTCCAGTGCTCGATTGTCTGTGGCTGGGGGTAGGCGGTCAATATGCCTTATCTCTTCTATCACGTAATCCCATATACGTCCATATCTCTGGTCCAGCGCTGCAAGGGCCGCTGTGTATGGTGTCGAAGAGGAGGCGTAGGCCAGCGCTATATTGTGCGCTCGCGGTACTTTCAGGTGCTTCAGTAATATTGCATACTTGTGGCGTTCATCAGCGACATCCACCATCATTGTCTCTAAGCACATCCGGAGCTCCGTGTACTGTGCTCGATTCTCATGGATGAAGTCTGGAATTGACGGCGTGGCGATGTATGACGCTGTGGGTGACTGATACATCGGTGAGCGTTGGGGGAGAGGCCTCCTAGGCGAGTCTCCTCTTGCGTGTCGTCTTGGGCTGGTACTTGGTGGGTACCGAAGGTCGGGTACCCAGGTGCTGTTCCTCGGGGCTGACGGTGCGTCAAACTCACCCGTGAGTTGAGTCGGGGGTTTGTAGCGCAGGGCCTCGGGGGGTGATTCTGGGCTGTACTGGACCTCCTGGTCCTGAGTACGTGGCTGCTGGTCGGGCCTGTACTGGGCCTCCTGGGCCAGAGCACGTTGCTGCTGGTCGGCTTGACACCCTTCCTCTTCCTCCTCCTCTTCCTCTGCTAGGACCTGGAGTCTTCTGTTCAGTCTCTCGGCGTGGTTCGGTTCTGTACCCCGGTTGCTAGGTCTCGTATGGACCGGCTGGGGAGGGGGTTCAGAGACGTGGACAGGCTCCTCCTGTAGGCGGGGTCCCGGGTCGCTTCGTCGGGTAGGGGAATGTGTCCTAGACCCATGTCTTGACGACCTCTGGGAGCTCCGTGCGGAGTGAGGGGGTGTCGCCATGGCAACCAGTTTGTCCATCAGCTCCGCCTGCAGCCGGTCGCGCTCTGCCTCGCGCCGGGCATGGGCTGCGTCGCGCGCGGCTTCGCGCTGGGCGTTGGCGATGTCGCGCTGCGCATTGGCGCTGGCCTGGGCAGCGTCGCGCTGTGCGTTGGCGACGTCGCGCTGGGCATTGGCGCTGGCATGGGCAGCGTGGAGCTGTGCATTTGCGGCGTCGGCGCGGCTTCTCTCGACGTCGCGCTGGGCATTGGCGCTGGCATGGGCGCCGTGGAGCTGTGCATTTGCGACGTCGGCGCGGCTTCTCTCGATGTTCTCTTCTGTCTGGAGGCGTCTGGTCTCCAGTCTTATTCGGTCGTCCTCGCTCCTTTGTTGCGCCTGGAAGCGCTCTCGCTCACCTGCGTAATGTTCGCGCTCGCACGTCTGTTGCGCTTGAAGTCGATCGCGTTCGGTGGAGGCTGCCAGGGTGGCGATGAGTGCTTGCGCCAGCATCTTGTCCGCCTCGCTGGGGGAAGACGCCGTTCGGGGCGATCGGCTCCCGGCAGTACTTGTTGGAGATCCATTCTCCGGTTGCGTACCGAGGAGATCCGTCTCCTGGGTGCGCGTCTCTCTAGGGTTGTCTTCCTCCCGGGGGTGATCGGGGGCTATTTCTTCGGTATTGTCTGGGGGTAAAGTCATGTCAGTTCCCTCCTGGTCCCCACCGTGAGCTTGGTCAGTTACATTAGCACCCAGTAGGGCCTCGGTTGGCGGGGTAGCCTGGTTGTTAAGGTCAGACATAATTTTACTTTCTACTTTTTCGGCGTTTAACTTCCCTTTAAAGCTAGGTATTGGACTGACAGAGTATGCCTCTAGGTAGGGAGGTGGCTGTCGTCTGCGCTGCGGGCGATCTAGCTCAGGAGAACCGTTTGTGGAGTGTTCGTCATCGGCCATGCCAATACCAATATTATATCAATATTAGGCTAATTATTATCTCGGCTATCGAAGGAGCAATTGTAACTGAGGGGTACAATTCCCTGACTGTATTAATCAAGTACTGATATCATTAAT